>NW_026068181.1:811003-880019 GCF_014885135.2 Alexandromys fortis
GGGGGAGGGGGAGGGAAAGGGGAGGCGCCGGTGGGGAAGAGACAGAAATCTTTAATAAACAAATAAATTAATTAAAAAAAAAAGGTTAGACAGGGGCAAGAGTGACATTGTGTTTTGTTGCCAGGAGCCTGAGTATCTCTTGCTGGAATTTGCTTTGGTTGTGGGTAAGGGGTGGCCTCCATCTTCTTTTCTGAGACAGACCTGGCATAATAACTTGTCAGACTGTCTTCTTTTGAATAGACTCCAGTCTAGGAATATCCGAAGGGAAGAAGAAGCCAATGACACCTGCAGTTTGATGGAGGAAGCTTAGCAGCCTGCCTCTGCTTTTGGTCTGAATTCTCTACAGCAGTGAAGAGAACAGGGCAGACTCAGAGGATATGGTACAGTTGAGTGTGGAGAAGTAGGGAAGAACAGGGACCGTATGGTCTGCTTTGCTTTCAGACCTTGAGCCTGTCTTTGTGAAGCCCGACTAGCAACTGAATAATTAAACGGACCTCTGAGTAACATTTAACCTTCTTTTATAATTTTTTTATACTTGTGGTGGACGTAGGACCTCATACATGCTCGGCAAGGGCTCTACCACTGAGCAGCCTACTTCATTTGTAACAATGAGGGGCCTGCTTGTTGAGGTTTCTATCCCTCCCGATACCCCACAGCCAGCAAGCCCCAAAGAAAATCACACAGAGATCTCCATAAGTTATAAAACTGATTGTCCCATTAGCTCAGGCTTCCTGTTAACTCTTGCAGCTTATATTAACCCATTATTCTTATCTATGTTAGCCATGTGGCTCAGTACCTTTTTCAGCCAGGCAGATTACATGCTGTTTCTTCGGTGGTCTGAACAGGAGTAGGAGGAATGGGCTTCCTCCTTCCAAGTATTCTCCTGTTCTCATCGCCCCACCTCTACTCCTGTCTGGTTGACCCGCCTATACTTCCTGTCTGGCCAATCAGCGTTTATTTAAAACATGATTGACAAAATACAGACAATTCTCCTGCACCACTCATTCATTCATTGTGTGGTGTTATTTCATGCACAAATTTCCCAAGGAAACTTTCTCGGGTTCCTATCAGCAGTCAGGATTGGATTCAGTCATACAACTTAAGTTTCTGGGAAAACATTTTAATGATGCGTGTTAGATGGTTGAAAGTTTGGCAAAGGTTAATTAATAAGGAGAAAAGAGTGAGAGATTGAGCATTTCTGAAAGGGAAATGTATTGGGGAAGTTTGTGTGGATCATTGTAACTATCAGGCCATTTTTGTTTTCAGTTTATGACAGTCATTTAACCTGTGCCCATAATGGCCACATTAAACCTCAGCAGCTTATGGGAGCACATAAGCGTTGCTCGTCTAGCCTGTGCTGACTTCTCCATCAATATCTGCTATGACTTCGCAGTACCTATAATGACTGTCATGTCAGACGTGATCCTGATTGACCTTTCCTTACTCTTCATGTTGTCTTTAACCTTCCCTCCAGGGACGCCCACCAGAAAGCCCTTAGCACATGTCGTTCCCACATTTGAGTCATTCTTTTATTCCACACACCAGCCATGTTCTCTGCACTTGCCCACCATTTTAGTCACAATATCCCCCACTATTTCCATACACTGCTTGCCAATCTCTATGTAGACATCCCTCCTGCCATCAACCCAATCATCTATGGGGTAAAGGCCAAACAGATTAGGAACAAAATCAACTCCTGTTCTTCCCCAAAGCAAATCATTGCCATGGCACTGAGTGCTTGGGAAAGAAAATAGGCAACAATTTCAGTCTGGGAGTGCTTCTTGTTTCTTAAAGCTGGGATACCCACAATCCTCACTTAAATTTATATAAAGTTGTAGAAAGTCTACACTGGATAATAGAAATAGTAAGAGATGAAGCCATGATTAAAGAAGGCAAGTAAGAATTGAATAAGATATCCTTGTATGACCAGACAGAGAAGAGGTAGATTTAATTCTCATCCCTACATAAGATTTCCAGTAATCTCTTGACCTTTGGGCTGAGATCAAGTGTAGTATCAAATAGGACTCCAAGATGTTTGGGGCAGAATGCTGAATACAGAGTATCTAGATAGGTTATAACTATAAACAATGTAAAATTGATTAATAAAAACATTACAACATGGTGTATTTCTGTAGGGTACTTTCCAGATAAGAGCTGGAACCAGCAAATGATTAATCTTTCAAAACAATGTTCTGTGAAAATGAATACTCCAAGACAGTTGTCTTCTGAATTATTGTAATGGTCTGCCCTGTCCAATTTGAGCTCCTTCCTCTCTCTCTCTCTCTCTCTCTCTCTCTCTCTCTCTCTCTCTCTCTCTTTCTCTCTCTCTCCCTCTCTCAGAGGCAGCTTCTGCTTCCCCCCTTCTCCCCTTTCCCTTCCCTTCCATAATCTACTAAATAAATATCCAACCTTACTCTGCATGACATACCTTTCCATCTTGGTCTCTCACCTGCCACATGGCCCGCTGTAGTCTCAGGACTCGCTGACCACTGCAGCCACTCGGGGAACAATGCCATTTTTATTTTAAACCATAATGATTATAGTGGACATCAGGACTTGATAAAATTTGAATTGCAGGTTCATTCTTATTCTAGTGAACCTCTGCAATCTGTAACGATTCCTTAGGTGATTCTGATAACCAACAAATCTTTGCCCTTCTAGATCAAAAAAGTTCCTGTCTTTTTTTTTTTTTTTTTGATAAATTTCATAGAGTTAGTTCTTGTGATTTTTCTGGGTAAAGGTATCATTGCTCTTTACGCTACAAATAACTGCTACTCGACTAACATTAACCATTTACCCTAAAACTTTTGACCCTTAACTCTCATACTCAAATATATTATTAATTGCCTCTACTTATTGTAGCTTTCTCCTAAGCCTGAGCCTTTTGCTATGAAGATGTTTTACTATTGTACAGTACTATTTCCTAGAAAATAAAGCAAAACAAGAACAACCACAAAAAATACTACTATCATGATTATTGGAGATTTTAGTATCTATATAGATGATCCTTTAATTACTAAATGTGGCAGATTTTATTTCCCGAAGACAGTCACAAAAGTATCTTACAGTGTCTGTACTGACTACATGAACTTCTTGTCATTTTCATGGCAATATTTACAGCCTAATCGCCTTGAATATGGACTGAACATCAGTAAAAGTGACCTTTGAAGGATTATAAAATTATGAAAAAAAAACCTTTTCAGTTTTCATCTGGGTCTCTCTTTTTGTTTGTTTGCTTGAAGTTTTTTGTTTGTTTGGGTTTTTTGGTTTTCTGAGACAGAATTTTCCTGTGTAGTCCTAGTCCTGGCTGTATGGAAACTCACTCTGTAGACCAAACTGGCCTCAAAATCACAGAGACCACCTATCTCTGCCTCCGAGTGCTAGGATTAAAATGTGTGCCACCACCACTTGGTTCCATCTAGGTCTCTCTCTTTTTTATTAATCGATTTATTTATTTTATAATCCGACCATAGTCTCCTCTCCCTCCTCTCTTCCTATTTCCTCCCCACCTCCATCTGCACCCCTATCCACTCCTTCTCTCTATTTTCTCAGAAAGGGGGCAGGCCTCCATCTGGGTCTCTTAATGAGCTTGGTTTTACTAGATTCCCTTTGGACCCCAGTCACAATGACATATGCATCCCCAGCAACAAGAGAAGCCATTTCTAAACATTCTAGTGAGTGATCCCAATTTTGATTATAACTGTCAGCCAGTAACAGCTGCCATCTGCATTAGTGACTCAGCTTGGACATCAGTTCAATTGAGACTCTAGATAGCTATAGTAGATTATGGAAGACGGATATGTACTCAATTCATTGGTACACTTGGCTACAGCATATTGTTGTACTGAATTATTTTACCACATGTGATAAAATTAGGAGATAAGATAAAAATGAAATTATTTATTTGTCAGCAGAGTAAGTACAAAGATATCATGGTTGGCTAGGTTCAAATAAAACTTCTTCCCTCCCAGCAGTTTCAAATGATAACAGACTCTACATGTCTGCAGGGGATAGTATCATCTCTACCAAAGGCTGTGGGGATATTCTTTGTTAAAAAACAGAGAATATACCCAAGAGAGGCCCGATCATATGACAGGGGCATTTGTTCAACTATGTTCATAGCAGCATTATTTGTAATAGCCAGAACCTGGAAACAACCTAGATGTCCTTCAATGGAAGAATGGATGAAGAAAGTGTGGAATATATACACATTAGAATACTACTCAGCGGTAAAAAACAATGACTTCTCGAATTTTGCATGCAAATGGATGGAAATAGAACACACTATCCTGAGTGAGGTAACCCAGACCCAAAAAGATGAACTTGGGATGTACTCACTCATAATTGGTTTCTAGAGATAAATAAAGGTCAGTGAGTCTATAATTTGATCTCCTAAAGAAGCTAAATAAGAAGGTGATCCCAAAGAAAAACATATAGCTATCCTCCTGATTATGGGAAGTAGACAAGATTGCCGGGCAAAAAATGGGATCTGGGGGGGGGGGGGGAGGGAGGTAAGGGGAGATGGGGAGAGAAAAGTGAGAAGGGGAGGTTGGGGGGAACTTGGGAAACGGGATGTTTGGGATAAAGGAAGGTCGGATAGGGGAGCAGGGAAGCACACATCTTAATTAAGGGAGCCATCTTAGGGTTGGCAAGAGATTTGGTGCTCCCAGGTGCCCAGGGCGATGTCCCCAGTTAGTTCCTGGGGCAGCTGAGGACAGAGAACCTGAAATGACCCTATCCTATAGCCATACTGATGAATATCTTGCATATCACCATAGAACCTTCATCTGGAGATGGATGGAGATAGAGACAGAGACCCACACTGGAGCACCGGACTGAGCTCCCAATGTCCCAAGGAGGAGCAGAAGGAGGGAAAATATGAGCAAAGAAGTCAGGACCACGAGGGGTGCACCCACCCACGGAGACAGTGGGGCTGATCTATTGTGAGCTCACCAAGGCCAGCTGGACTGCGACTGAAAAAGCATGGGATAAAACCGGACTCTCTGAATATGGCGGACAATGAGGGCTGCTGAGAAGCCAAGGACAATGCCACTGGGTTTTGATCCTACTTCATGTTCTGGCTTTGTGGGAGCCTAGCCAGTTTGGATGTTCACCTTCCTAGACCAAGATGGAGCGGGGAGGACTTTGGACTTTCCACAGGGCAGGGAACCCTGACTGCCCCTCAGACTGGAGAGGGAGGGGGAGAGGAGTGGGGGGAGGGGGAGAGGAGAGGGAGGAGGGGGGAAAAGGGAGACGGGGAAGGAAATGGGAGGCGGGGAGGAGGCGGAAATCTTTTTTTTTTTTCAATAAAAAATTATATTTAAAAAAAAAACAGAGAACTACTAAAAATGTATCTAATACATCTTTTCATCTGGAAAAGAAACTTCCAGGATTCTTAAGAGACATTTCCCTGTAACATTATAACTCTTTGCCCAAACTATACAGTAGACAATTTAGAAAGTATTTCTTAAGTGGAGACAACCCTAAAACACCCAGAGAGACTAGAGTTTCTAGAACTGCTTATGAACATAACATTATCTAGTGACTACTTAAAGGAGAATTGATAGGTATTATTCAATGAACAGAAAGTTTTGAACTCATAACTCTCCCAACAGCAGAGGGAGGGCTCAAAAATAATTTACTAATGACAGCCTCACATGCTGTCAAAGTCCTTTTGAGGACACCACCAAGTAAAAGGCTCATGAACCGACAAATGCCAGAATTACCTAGTATCAAGCTCTGATACTTGATCCCCTGAGAATCACTTTTACTAAGAATGAGGCTTTAAATCCTACCAACTGTTCCCTGACCTTAAGCCTTGTTCTCAGACAACACCTGATTGTCTGGAAACAGTTGAAGCAACAGCGGGGTTGTGGGATGACTTAAAAGATGTGCCCATTCCATGTTTGGACAACACTGTCTTCACAGATGGGAGCAGTTTCATGAAGGGGGGCTCTGCTATGCTGGAGCTGCCATCACACTGACTGACAGAACTGTCATCTAGTCACAGCCATTACCAAAAGGAACACCTGACTAGAGGGCCAAACTGAGAGCCTTGAACAGGCACCAGTAGAGCCTATCCAAATCATAAATCATGACACCAATGTAAGGGTTGTTTCAGCACAAGGGCATCTTGGCAGTTGGGAGCCAAGGAATGCCACAAAATCACACCAGACAACAAATCTCATGCAAAAGATATAAATCTTTTTATAGAGAAATGGGGAGAAACACAGAGTGACAGCTGCCTCTGATTGGAAAGAGAGACATTGGAGGTTTGGACAGATGGGTGGAAAATTATAAGGTCCTTGGAGCATGCCCAGTGAGCTAGTGGAAAAGTACAGCACAGCCAGAAGGAAGTATTGCTTGGCAATTAACTCTGAAACAAGGCCATTAACACTGAGTCATGGGGGCAGGAGTTTCCAAGTCTAGGAGCTGATGGTCATCTCTTCTTGAAAACAGCTAATATGAGGGACGTGGCCAGGCAACACAACAAAGCTGCAAATTCAACTCATTATCTATCACTTTGAATTCTTCCTGTACTCGGCAATTCCTTCCTTTTTACTAAGTCACTTTCTCTAGTAGCCTGGCTCATTCTGGTTACATTATTTATCCAAAGTCTGTGAATCTATTTTCCTTTTAGTGTAAGGCTATGCTAACTTCTTCCTTTGAATTAGAAAAAAAAATCATACTTTGAAAGAAAATCTTGCCGTGGCTAGTGTGTATCCCCTGAGAGCATATCTGAAAATGTACATCTATTTTTAGCATCTGGGACCATCAGTGCTTTGAGTCAAGCTCAGCCTCTGTGGACCAAGAACGCCATCACAAGTTAGGGGTAAATAGGACCAGAACTCACATTCCAGGAACTGTTATTTGTGCTGTATCGACTTTCCTGTTGAGTGTTGAGACTGGGGTGAGTGTTTAATAAATACAATGGGCTGTAAATAAAGTCAAGAACAATTCTATGAAAGCAAAAAGAAAGGTAGGGAGGGCAGAAGAGATGACAGCCATGCAGAAATACTGATGCTATTCCTTTCTTTTCACTCCACATAGGTCGTCTCAGACTAATCTCCATTCTACAGAAACTAGTTCCTTATTTGGGTATTTGGGTAATTATAACATGTAACATATATCAACATTTCATAAGCAAGTGATGTATGTGTGTGCGTACACACATGCGCACATGCACGAATCCTTCATGTGGCAGTCTGAGGATTTAATCTCTGGCTGTCCTTTTTGTGATCTCAAGATAGGGTGAATGGATCTCTAAGAGAAGTCATCCTTAAAACAATGAGGTGAGTATTTCTGGAGTCTTTAAAAACTTCAATGTATGTATTTAAGGTATAAAATATGATGTTATGAGGAATTACAGGTAGGAAAATTGTCTCTAAATTGGAAAACCTTAGTCATAGCTTGCTCTCACTCACATCAGACCAAATGGATAAAACTTTCATATTTACTAATGGGTAGCATTGTTCTTAAGCATTGTTCTTAAGGCTCCACACAGTATCTCCAATTTATCTATGCAGGATTTAAACACAGACGATACCTTTTAAATTTAATTTACTTTATGTAGATAGCCCTGGAATGTCATGTGTATAAATTTTGAAGTTGTGACAAGCAAATATATCCTTGTCGCAAAATTTTCTTGTTAAAACTGCTGATTAAACCTACCAATAGAAATTTTCCTTTACTAAAGAGTGTACTCATTCTTGCAACCTTACTCTGCTCTTCATAGTGCACAAAACATGTTTGCTCCTTATGTACGAAGGACCTCAAATGCTGCAATCATTCTTTGATCTCCAAGAAAACTGAGAAAAACTCAGCAACTCTGGAAACTTGTTGGGGAGCTTTCTCATTTCATATGCTGTGGGCATTTATGTAGCCCTGTTAAATGAGGACCAGCCTTGAATATGTTCGAAGTGAGACCTTGATTTGAGGAATAGTGAAACCATAGGTCCTGACACCCAAGGGCACAACTCAAGAGAGGATATACACTTTTCAACGTGAGCTTTGCAAACGAAGTTATCTCTTTTTAGAACTAAGTACATAAGCCAGTGAATCACACTTCCAAATCATAAGAAATAATAGTGAACATTTTAATTAATGTGCATCAAGTTATTTAGGCTACATTATGGATTTCACATGCCTTCTGAATTATTAATAAATGCATGAAGCACTATTATCTGTATTTTACTAAGGATAGTTGGCAATTTTTAAAATGTTAGTACCATTAGCAAGTAACTGTAGCAGAGACATATTTTCACCCAGGCCGTCTACATCTAGGCTCTAGTTTTCAGCCTGGACTATAGAACAAGAGCTGCTAAAGCCAAGCTGCCTGAAAGATGTTTAAAGAATTTGAAGATTTGTATTTGGAGAATAGTTATCATTTCTGCCAGGAAGACTTCTGTGCATAGAAGATGGCTGTGATATGTCTTCACAGTACACACCAAAGCAGCATTCTCTTCTTAGACAGGCATTCCTTGTTGCTTTAGTATGTCTTCTTCCTGTAGCTACAAGTTGAACATGGCATCAAGCTGTGAAATATCTGAGGCAGGCTTTCTCAAACTGATATGCCTTTCAGATGGCATACTTCCCACGCAAGTCTATTTCTTTTTGTTTTGTTTTGTTTTGAAGATCAGGTGGCTCTGCCTAACAGGCCAGTCACAAGTCTGTTTCTGTTTATTACCTGACAGCTCTCGCACAGCACCCATCTGTCAGGACTGAGTGGCTCTGACATATTCTGCACTAAGTCAGGATAGTCTAGAGATAGTCTATAAGCAAACTCATGCATATGCCATACCTAGAAACAGACATGTATTAGATTCAACTCAATTAAGTTATGTATTATTAATCTTAAAAGTTAATTTATCTTATACAAGCTATAGTATATTCAAGAAGACGTGATAAAGAGCCTTTCCTGAAATATAGATATATACAGTGAAGAGAACACGGCAGAAAACACACATCTGAGGAAGGAATGTCTTATGTTGTTCTTAGAAAGCGTTCCTGGGAAGCATTTACCATTTTTTAACAATAGTCACTTTCCAAGTCTATTAGAAAATATAGTTGCTGAGCTCAAGGATTTTCTCATTGTTTATTAAGAATTTATTGATCTAGTGTCAGTAAGGCACTCATGCCAGATGTGAAGAAAAATTAAGACTTTGAAACTTTACAGTGTAATGAAGTGGGGGGGGGACACATATATAAGTATTAAACAATTAAAAATTTTTACATGTGTGTGTGTATCACTATGTGTGAGCAGATGCCATATGATTGACAACAGTGTTAGGTGACAAGTGGAAACAGCCTTTGTGTAGAAAGAATCCCACATGAAAAGCATGGGGTTTGATGTTTCATAGCTCTCCTGTATTTCATATCACTCAATATGATAGAAATATGAAGTATGTGCTAAAATGTATGGTAAAATATGCTAGGGAGGAAGGCAGAAGCGAGCATAAGAAGAGCCTTGCATGCCTTGTGTTAGCATCCCGAAAGGCAAGATATCAAATATTGTATTTAGATAATACATTGAGATTCTATTTTGGAGAATGCAATTGAGAAACCATTTACAAAGTGGCATTTCATAGGTAGCAACAGCAGAAACTATGACAATTTTTGGATTGAAGAGATAAAAGGAAGATGACATAGTCACCAGAGTAAACTAGAGCCTTAGTTCAGCTAAGGAAGCCAAAAGCATTAATCACACTTCTTCAAGACAGCAGGAGAAATAAATTCCTACCCTTCATCTCTTTCCTCTCCAGCAGAGGGCTGCTATTTCCTGTGGTCAAATCCTTCCTCCAGTAAGAAACTGAGGAATGTAATCCATGCCAGTGACTCAGGGCCCAGAAAACAATACAAGATGGCAGAGGGCAAGCTAGAGAAATGGAATACAAAGTACCCTGCACAACATGGACACACTAAGAAAGGTTAAGTTTGCATCAACATGGACTGTATTCATGTTATAATGTTTGGGACATGATGTAGAAGTCTTATTAGAAGATAGAGATCATAGAAATGAGATAAACATTGCTACTTAAAGCATTATAATAATATATAAGATGCAGGGAAGGCATGAATTTGAGCAGAATCGGTGAGAATGAAGGACAAGAAGTTGAAGGGCATTTAGTAGGCACAGATGGCATTTAGGATAACATCTATTCATTTTCTAATGCTTTTAGGAAGAAGGTTTGTTCCCTGTATCATGATGCTCTCTGACTCTGTCCCCAATGGCACTGCCTTCCACCCTTCTACATTTGTTTTGCTTGGAATCCCTGGGATGCAGGACCAGCATGTGTGGATTGCCATTCCCTTCTGCTCCATGTACATCCTTGCTCTGGTCGGAAATGGAACCATCCTCTACATCATTATAACTGACAGGGCTCTCCACGAGCCAATGTATCTCTTCTTATGCCTGCTTTCTATTACTGACCTAGTCCTATGTTCGACAACGTTACCTAAAATGCTAGCAATTTTCTGGTTCAGATCCCATGTCATTTCCTATCATGGCTGCCTCACGCAGATGTTTTTTGTTCATGCAGTCTTTGCCACAGAGTCAGCTGTTCTGTTGGCCATGGCTTTTGATCGCTATGTAGCCATCTGCCGGCCACTTCACTATACATCCATACTCAATGCCGTTGTTATTGGGAAGATTGGGCTAGCATGTGTGATGCGTGGCCTTCTCTTTGTCTTCCCCTTTATCATTCTCGTTGAACGCTTACCTTTCTGTGGACGTCGCATCATCCCTCACACCTACTGTGAGCACATGGGCATAGCCAAGCTGGCCTGTGCCAGTATTAAGCCTAACACCGTGTATGGTCTTACTGTAGCACTTTCAGTCACTGGCATGGATGTGGTCCTCATTGCCACTTCCTACATCCTGATCCTGCAGGCAGTGCTGCGACTGCCCTCAAAGGATGCCCAGTTCCGAGCATTCAGCACTTGTGGAGCCCACATTTGCGTGATTCTTGTCTTCTATATCCCTGCATTCTTTTCATTTTTCACTCATCGTTTTGGCCACCATGTGCCTCCACAGGTACACATCATACTTGCAAATCTTTATCTCCTTGTGCCTCCTGTTCTCAACCCTTTAGTCTATGGCATCAATACCAAACAAATCCGAATGAGAATACTTGACTTGTTTGTAAAGAGGAGGTAACAATAATCTCTACATGTACAAGGGACAAAAGAGTTCTGGGCTTGAGGTTGCTGCTTCTGTTAATCTTACTTAGTAAGCCAGTATCATGTAATATTTGAGATTTTGAAGATCTAAGAGCAACCCCTTCATACCTATAATGTCAGGTGTAGGCTACAGATGGATCTTCAAGTTTTGAAAAGAAAAGAACTAGGTCAGGAGGAAATGTAGAGCACTTGAAAAAAAGAGATCAGCACCCAGAACAGCACCAGCATTGTGGTCAGAATGCCTTTAAAGCCGCAAGGAAGAATTTCCTATCTATCTACAGAGAAAAACATACGCGGTCCATCTGAGGGTTATGCTTTTGTTATTTCCAGCTCTTGTTCTCTGCTTCCATTCTCTCTGTTCACACAACCTATAAACACATTCAACCGCAAATGCTAGGCAGGAAAAAAAAAGAAAGAATCCTCAAGCAGATGGCCTTCCTACATATTTCTTTGGAGTGCTGGAACTGAAGTAAAAGTGGTTGTGAGCTGTGCCACATGGAAGCTAGGAATCGAAGCCAGGTCCTCACGAAGAACAGCCAGTACCTTTAATCATTGAGCACTGTAGTACTATTACCAGACCTTCTTGATCATCAAGGACATCCATCCTACTTTTTAACTTCAGTATCTTTCTTTTCCATTGGTGTAACATGCAGCCTATCCATAGGTGGTTTAATTTATTCTGTGATGTTTAGAGAATAAGAGACATATCAACAGAGAACATAAACTCTTACATCAGTAAGACTACTCATACCATGACCTTTGCCATTTTACCCATTTTAAGCGTTACAATCCAGTGACTTATGCTTACTATGCCGGGAGACCTTCAACTCTGTTTAGCAAGCTTTTCTTCACTACAAGTAGAAACTCTATGATCAGTCAGCAATAGCTACCCATTCTTCAGTCTGCTCTGCCAATGAAGTTCACAGAGGACAATCTGTTGCAAGAGCTTTAAGAGAGTACGACTTATTTATTGGAATTGAGTTTCCATTAAAAATACTTATTAAGGAGCAACTGTATACTGGGTATATAGTCAAGTTTACAGGTAAACAGGCTTAAGTGCCAGACTTGAGGAAATTCACACCCTGGCTGGGTGGGGAGACAGTGATGTGGTCTATGGAGAGCATGTCATTTGTGGTGATTCGGTATAAGAGGCACGAAAGTCTTCTATACTGTCAGCCATGTGGTGAATTCAGTAAAGAGTTTCATTGATTACAGGTCAAGATCCAGCACTGAAACACTGAAAGTCATGTTTAACAATGGAAGGAACACGTGATTAAGAGCATGTGAAAAAACTCAAACAATTAAAAAAGTTAGTAATATGCTAAGTGAGATTGTATGGTCTCTCTCTCTCTCTCTCTCTCTCTCTCTCTCTCTCTCTCTCTCTCTCTCTTTCTCCACACACACACACACACACACACACACACATCCATGATCAAGAGTTGTAGTTTACATTAGATAGCAAAGAGATACTTAATGAAATTAGGCTGTGATTATAGTAAACATGTTTCAGTGAATTGGACAACCCTCAGGCACTCACTAAGATACAATGAAATAAGATAATAAACAATATTAGTCATGAAACAAAGAAAAACAGTGATACAAATCTTAATTGTTCTGTTGTCTTGCCCAGAGGCTATGTGTGTCATTGGTATGCAGAAAGGTGGCTCTGTTGTGCCTGTCTCAGGAATCCCGGCTTCTGAGGAGCCTTGGTTGGAGATTTAGTATAACACACACTGGAAAATGGACAAAGGTGTTGTCAGCTAAAACACTGGTGCAGGAATGAACGTCTCAGAACGAGGCTGATTGTCACCTGCACTTAAGAAATATTCTCCAGTAAGGATCAAGAGCAGTCCTTTTGTTTCTTAGTTTCTAACATAGTCAATGCTCCCTTTTAAGATTATTTGGTAGAAGGTAAGCAGGCATTTGGTGAAAGGAGGCAGCAGTTACCTGTTGGTGATAATTTTAAATAACATGAATCAGTTTATCATATCTACCAGCATTATCAAGGAAATGGGAGGCGGGGGCGGGGAAGAGTCAGAAATCTTTAATAAATAAATAAAAAATTAAAAAAAATAGTACAAAAAGAGACCATCCAATTTATGTCTAAGATGCAATTAAGTTTTAAGAACTATCAGTGAGTGCTTATTTTGATAACAAAAATGTTTAGAGACACTGAAACCTTCATTAAATCACTGAGGCTTCTTATTTATCTGGCGATGTGTTTGATGACTAGCTTCTGAGTATGAATTCACAGTAACAGTGAAAACAAATGTTCAAAAAGCAAACACTCATCAAAATATATTTCTCCTATACTGTAGAAAGAACAAAACTCTTATGATAGCATGACTTGAATTTGGAGAATAGAATCCCTAATTATTTCTACCACCATTTTAAAAAATATGACTTTAAAATTAATTTTTTAGAATTTCATAGATGCATGTAATGTATTTTGATCATATTCAGCCCATTTGTTGCCCTTTTTAAACACACTAACAAATCTTTATGACATGCAGTCATCAAATAGAGTTCCTAAAGTTTAAGTGTAAAAGATATCTTAATGGTTTTTATTATTTTGAAACCAGTGCCTTAGTGAAACCAAGAATAAACAAAACACTAGATGTGAATAAAAATGCAGTGTGTCAGGTCAAAAAAAGTTGTAAATGATGTGTTACAAACACAAAGCCATAAAAATTTGTTTATGAAAATTTTATTTTTTTTTTAAAGAGAGGGAGTTTTGATACAATGATTCAGTATGGCTAAAACCAAGAAAAAAAATTTAAAGGTCTATATTTTTTAACTACTAAATTGCTTTCTTCACTAACTTGAGGTTCTAACATTATTTTAAGATGCACTTATAGAAATAGAAGTGTATATAGTTAGAAAAATAGTAACATAAGAACATAATGAGCAAATTGTAAATTCAGCCTAATATTGATATGACCAATTATAGCAATACATTACTAAAAGAGCTTGTATATTACATTGGATTTGTAACCCCAATAAATTTAACAGCTTTTATAATAAACACAATATTTTGTAGGGAATATGCATGTTTAGTTTAACTTTTCTCATTTATCTGTCTCTTTAATGTGTGTATAAGTATATGAGTATGCGTGTGTGCCCATGTGAGCCATGGCTTGTGTATGGAAGTCAGAGGACAACTTCCAGGACTATTTCTCTCCTTCTACCCTGTGGGTTGCAAGGATATAGCTCGGATCATAAGGGGTGGCAAACACCTTTACCTTCTGAGTCACCTCACTAGTCCCAGTCCCTAAATGTTTATATTAACTTTTTTTTGGATGCATGACACATGGACACGTGTTATGGTGTGTGTGTGTGTGTGTGTGTGTGTGTGTGTAGATCAGAAAACATCTCAAGTCACTAGGAACAGGCCTCTGTAATAATTCCAGTAAACAATTTGGTTCACTACATTGGAGTTGGGTACAGTTTTTTCTTTGATCTCCCTCTGGTGTTCTATGACATGAATAGATAAGATGTTTGTTCCTCTCACCCCAGGAAATGTCATGCAACACATTGGTGCCTAAACTGTGTCTGACAGAACCAAAAAATGAGTTGAGGAGGAGTGACTCTGTGGGCCATGTAGTGAGTAATGAGAATTCAATGAAGATTCCTCTATTTAGAGTAAAGAGTACATGGGGACAATCCTAGGTGATAACCTTCCCCCATGTGGCATGGGAAGGTGTGCCTCCTTGCTGTAGTGGCACTGTATGGGTGGCATTCTAAGCTGAGCTATCTGAGGGTTGAGCAACCGTGGGCGGAGAGTCCATTGGTGGCTGTCTCCATTCACATCATAATCACATAGGGTAGCATGTCTCTTGGATGAATGGGGTCCACCTTGGGTATGAGGGCATGTTGGAAATATATGATGGACAAAATAATTTATTGTAGTCCTTGAAAGTAACTCATGTAGGACAGGTCATAGGCAGGCTGTAGCAGCCCCTAGCCTTTGTTGTGGATTGTAAGACATGATACTGAGGCTCAGCTGTCTACCCAAAAAGAACATGCCTGAGTAAGGGAGGAATTTTCACGAGAAAACATGCAGCTGCTGTCCTGTATGTGAGCTTCTGATGCGGCAGGGAAAGGGGGAAATGGTGGATGAGATGGAGGCGCAGTCTTGCTGTTCCTTACAGTAGGGAGGGTGCAAGCAAAAGGATGCACAAGTCAGATCCATGCTGAAGAGCCCTTCCTGGGACTCACCCAGAACAGATGAGAAGAGTCAATAGTAAGGAGAAGAAAGTAGCATGGAGCTGTGCTTGACATAATGGACATTTTCTGGCTTTACACTGAGTGTTATAAACTCATTTAAGAAGAAACAGTCTTTATTCTAGTGCTATTTTAAAGGTTTAGATATCTAAAATGAATAAGAACTCACAAACTAGGATATATTTTTAATTTATTTATTTGATATTAATCTGCTTATTGATTTATCAGATGCTTATTATATGTCCATTATGTGCCAAACATTTCATAAATGTGGACAAATTAGGCTTTAGTTTCTATTCTGTTGTGATTATCCAGAGAACAAGGTTAATTTTTTTTTCCTGAAGAGGCTAGAGTTTTCTGACCTATGACACTGGATTTTCTATTTAAGCTGACTTTTAGGGGTATGATGGGCCTCTGGATGTAAATGTGGGAAAGCAAAGCTAGGAGAAAGGATTCATTTGGTTGCTACCAGCAATTGGCACCTACCTGCCACTGTCACTTGTCAGGATCACCTGTAACACACAGGAGATTCATGGCAGAAATCAGGATTTCTGGATATTATGAAAACCACGGCTTCTTGCTGAGCAAACTACAGCTGCTATTGTACATGAGGTGGGGGCATGTTCACAGTCAAGGCTATCTGCACTGCTCTATTGAAGGATGTCACGGGGACTCGATTCTAGACCCCTTTCTGTGCCCTTCCTGACAATCATCTCTATTGTTGTCTTTCTATTGAATCTGTCTGCAAGCAGGGCTTCATCAGAGTTTGACCGAGTCCAGCTTTTGTTGAGTTTTCCTGACTTTGTGATTTTGATTTTGTCCAATAGTGTAAGGAGCAAATGAAGCCATCCTATCATCTTAATTCCTCATTGCTCCTTTCCAGGGTCACAAGAAGCTAAAATCTACTTCTTCAGCAAAAGTCTTGAACACAGTGCACTGGATCAGTTGCAGCTCTCACTGTAGCTGGAGCTTTGCAGTTCTCACCCACCCCATCTGCTCTGTAGTAAAGTCCTCGCCTTCCTCCCTGCACCTGGCTTCACAGGAAGTATCATTTATTTTCTGTCTGAATTCTGTATGTTTCCCCCCAGATTCTACATATAAGTAAGATCATTAAATAGTTTTTTCCCCATCTTATTTTATTTAGTACAGGCTCCACCAAATCTATCTTTGTGTGGCAAGAGTTAAGATTTTTTTTTCCCTTGAGACTAACAATGTTCTGACACAAACACATTCATGGTTTCTTTCACTAGTCACTCATTGACTCATTGTTAACTTTGGTCTCCCTCTCTTTAATCAAGACTGAGCATTTCCGGAATTCCTAAGATCAACCAGCTTTGTCTTCTGGGAGTTCAGTCAATCTCCAGGTCAATTTTACCCATAACAGCTATGGGGCCTTGTGGTTCTGTGTTGCAGCGTGGGGTTGTCAAGGAGCTAATTCTGGAGACCTTGGGGGCCTCTGCTTAGGTGGCTTAAAGAGGCATGTCACGGCTTCTGTGTGCCCCAGAAGAGAGGAGAGATGCAGGGCGATGAGTGTGGATGCTGCTTAAAAGCTACCTCCGCACGCATGCACACGTGCACCTCGGAATATTTGCTTCAGACGGCTGAGACCAGCTTCCCAGGTTCTCACGGCCTCACCTTCAGGTAAGAGCATGTTCCTGAGAGTCGGTTTGATACTCACAATGCCTTGCACAGCAAGTTTACTGAGCTTCACTGCCCAGTCACCCAGGGCCTACTTCCACCTTCATTTCCACTGCCAAACTCTCTCTCACACACAAAACCTCCCTTATTTGCTAGAAATGAACATTCTTTACTTTTTAGATGTAGAATTTTCTATAAATTTGAAAGTATTCTTAAACTATATTTTTTCTTGCTGCATTTTTTTCTAATTATTCTGGAAGTAATGTTTATTCTTTTTTGTATTTTTGTTCATTTTCTGACATGCTTTTTAGCTATGAATCTTAGTGATGTTCTATCCATTTCATCATATACTCACCGACATTTAACAATATTTAAACAATGAATCATCAATAGTTTTTCCTTATTAAAAGCATTTCTCACAGCATAGGTTCTCAGACATTGAGGCTGTCATATTAACACTGCATTGTTCCTGCCCTCCATGGTATAGTACCGTGTTACGAAACATACTATTATCATTTCAGATTACTGCATTCCATATATACTTCATGGTATACTCCACAGTATAGTACCATGTTATGTAACATATACTGTTATCATTTCAGATTGTTTTATGGACTTTAATATTCCACTTATTTTCCTTTCCAAACATCTGATTTTTGCTTTTTGAAAAATTAAACCCAGGTAGCTTTTCGTTGTTCTCTTCAGGTACTTCACCAGGGTGCCACCATGACACCTTGTAACAGTACTGGCCACCCTTCTTTCTTCATTCTCCAAGGCATCCCTGGGATGGAAGACAAGCACAGATGGATATCCATCCCCTTCTCCTCCATGTACTTCATCACTGTGATGGGGAACTGTACCATTCTTCTCACCATCTCCACCGAGCGCTCCCTGCACAAGCCCATGTTCCTGCTTCTCTTCCTATTGGCTCTCACAGACTTGGGGATGTCTACAACCACCATTCCTAAGGTTCTCTGCATATTCTGGTTTGGACAGAGTGAGATAAGCTATGAAGGCTGCTTGGTCCAGCTGTTCTTCATCCACTCCATCTCAGCCATGCAGTCATCTGTCCTGATGACCATGGCCTTTGACCGTTATGTGGCTATCTGCCAGCCCTTGCGTTATTCCACCATCCTTTCTAATAGTCGCATTGGACTCATAGGCTTAGTGAGCTTGGTACGAGCAATTCTCTTTATCCTCCCCATGCCCATCCTCCTCCAGCATATGCCCTTTCGTGCCAGTCGAGTCATTCCCACCACCTACTGTGAACACATGGCTGTGGTGAAGTTGGTATGTGTGGATACCACAGTCAACAGGATATATGGTCTGGTCGTGGCCTTGGTGGTGGTTGGGATAGACATCTCAGCTATCGCTTCATCTTATGTGCTAATCATACGAGCTATCATGCATCTCTCTTCCAAGGAGGCTCACCACAAAGCAGTCAACACCTGCACCACACATATCTGTGTCATGCTTGTCTCGTACACCCCATCCCTTTTCTCCTTCCTGACTCACCGCTTTGGAAGAGGCATTCCACCTCATGTCCACACCATTCTTGGCAACCTCTACTTCCTTGTACCTCCAATGCTCAATCCTATTATTTATGGTGTGAAGACCAAGGAATTCCGGGACAAAGTCACGAAATATTTATTTAGAATGAAGGAGCCTGTAGTGTTTTCTCACCGTCACAAAGTTGTTTGATAATCTAGCAATTGTGAGAACTGTGAAGCAATGGCATGTGTATAGGGAAACTGACTAACTGTAGAAATACATTAAAGTGTCAGGTTAGCAGCCAGGGTATTTATCCTTGGATAGAGAAGCTAAGACAGGGGAGGATTTCTTGTTTTCAGTAACCCAAAGGCAATGCAATTATCCCTTATGGAATAAGATAATGATATCTGTTAATATCTAACAGTGTTGAGCAAACTGCTTATGATAACGTATGTGAAAGCACTTTGGACACCACAATACACTGAATCCACATGAGAGCTCATGGAACATTTTAGCACACGGTATCACTGAGCAAACTGTGAGTGGTTCATTCTCGATAAGTGGTCAAATACAATATTAAATATAATATAATATAATATAATATAATATAATATAATATGTAATAATACTTTGCTAAGGCAAGTACAGTCAGGCTAGCTGCAGGGTTTTGTGTGTGTATTTGTGTGGTAGAGAGGAGGTTGGGAGATAGAAAAGGTGTTCAAGAGACGTGAAAAGGGTCAAAGAAGTTTGAAGATGAATTTGGAGTCATTGTTTTATTATCCCAGACTTGATCTAGCACTTGGATGATAGCATTAACTGCTTCCTTTTGAGCCTGTGGTCTATATACTAGATACAAGCTCATATTTCTAGAGAAACTTCAGTAGAGAAAGAAAACTCTGGGAAACTCTTGTTAAAATGAAAAGGTTGATATTGGATTTAATTAATTTCTTTCTAACAAGAGCCTCTGAGTCAATGCTTCTGTTTCTCACAACTGAATCCAGCGTGTGAGAAGACCTCCTCTCTTTTTTAAAGAGCTGTTTTTTTTTTAATAACTTATTTTTATTTCATGTGAATTGGTGTCTTGCCTGTATGTCTGTGTGTGAGGGTGTCAGAAGCCCTGGAACTTGAATTAGAGACAGTTGTGAGCTGCCATGTTGGTGCTGGGAATTGAACCCAGGTCCTCTAGAAGGGCAGCCAGTGCTCTTAATTGCTGAGTCGTCTTCGCAGCTCTGAGAGGACTCTCCCGTGAAGAGACAACTCTGAGAGTGTCTTAAGAGCCGAAGCTGTGAAAGTGAGCTTTACACTGGAAATTGTTATGAATTCATGCAAAACAATCGCCAGACATAAAACAATCTATGGACTGAGTACAGTCCCATGATTTATTCAGGGATTAGTAGCCAGTTCATTGCATGGCTTGCCCCATCTATTTTGTTTTGCTTTATGTCTCAGTACATACTTGACTGGTGTGAAACTTGCTATGTAGACCAGGGTAACCTCAAACTCAGATCCACCTGCCTCTCTCTTCCCAATGCTGGTGTTAATGTGGTACATACTGAAATTCTGGCCCACAGTTTAAAAAAAAGTTTCTAATTTTTAGTGCAAAAATCCCTTATCTTTGTTAAGAAAATCTGAAACCAACAGCTCTAGTTTATACAGGCTGCTTTAGAAGGTGTTCTTCAGGAAACAAAATATATAAAGCAATTATAGAAAGGGCTCTACAGGTAGCATAGTTCTCAATTATTACATCTTTCTGAGTCTTAATTTTCATGCAAAGGGTAATAAAAATGGTGTCATTATTATTGTTCCCCATTACATTGTTATTAAAGAAATATGTATATTTGGTAAGGTAGTCAATTGTGCCAGAATATTTAATATAATATAAAAGCTTCCTTCTACCTATATGTATATATACATACATATATACTAGTTCTGTGATAAATTGAATTTTTTTA
The DNA here is from genome assembly GCF_014885135.2 of Alexandromys fortis. Lineage (NCBI taxonomy): Eukaryota > Metazoa > Chordata > Mammalia > Rodentia > Cricetidae > Alexandromys > Alexandromys fortis. Next base: position 831,487 of record NW_026068181.1, read on the forward strand.
TCTGATATATAAGCGAGACAATATGTAAATCAAATATGTTTTTTGTGATTGAAAGAAATTTTCACTGATTTGATAGACCAAGAATTCTAAAATGTTAATATATGAATTTTCTTTTCTCTCTTAAAGGCAAGGGCCACATTCATCCTTTTCTTTTTAAAACAAAATAGAATATAATATGATAAAACAAAAACTATCATATCAAAAAAATAAAGTCTTCTCAGTCTCAGGAGGTCCCATTTATTCAATGAGGCCCTTAATGTCTGTGCTGCTGGGGTTATACATAGGAAGTGGTCTCCTGTGCCCACGTGTTGTAGAGTACTTCCCACTTTCTCTTCAATCAGGTTCAGTGTGTTTGGACTGATATTGAGGTCTTTAATCCACTTGGACTTGAGTTTTGTGCTTGGTGATAGATATGGGTCTATTTTCATTCTTCTACAGATTGACATATAGTTTTGCCAGAACAATTTGTTGAAGATGCTCTCTTTTTTCCATTGTATACTTTTAGCTCCTTTATCGAAAATCAGGTGTTCATAGGTTTGTGGGTTAAAGTCAGGGTCTTCTATTCGATTCCATTGGTCGACTTCTCTGTTTTTATGCCAATACCAAGCTGTTTTCAATACTGTAGCTCTGTAATGGGGCAGGGAACTTTGATTGCTCTATAGGCTGACGAGGGAGGGGGACTTGATTGGGGGAGGGGGAGGGAAAGGGGAGGCGGCGGTGGGGAAGAGACAGAAATCTTTAATAAATAAATAAATTAATTAATTAATTAATTAAAAAAAGAAATATTAGATAATGGAGGGTACAGAAACATTTAATCTGGCTTAATGTGCAATGTACATATATGTATATGAATATTAGACGTCTCCTGCAACTTCATTATTGTAGTCACTTTCTTATTTTGAGGTGATTAAAATAAAAACATAAGTTGACCACTGTAAAAAAAAATAAAGTCAACAGAAAAATAAAAGAGCCCCACAGAAGGCATGAGAATCAGAGACCCACTCATTTCCACATTCAGGAGAGCCACAAAAATACCAAACTGAAAGCTACAGTCTATATGCAGAGGACAGTGAAGACCTGTATAAGCCCTGTGTGTATGGCTTCAGTCTCTGGAGTTTATGTGAGCGTGGCTCAGTTGTTTTAGAAGGCCTCATTGTCCTGGTGTTCTCTATCTCTGTCTGTCTCCCTTATTCCTTTTGCTTCCTCTTCCATGGAGTTCCCTGAGTTCTGAGGGGAAGGATTTGATGGAGACACCTCATTTAGAAGATATACATTGAATATTTTAAAATTAAATGAAGTAAAAAGTTTACAAAGAATGCGGAGCAAAACACTACTCATTTCCTAGGACCAGAAAATTAAAACCTTCACCAATGTATAGAAGATTTGGGTATTAATTGGGGACTGTTGCTTTCAGTTACAATGCAACAGAGCTGTCTGAAAAGCAGTTTAGTTTCCCAGCAATCCCACGCTGACTTACTCAAGCACCCTTGAATTCACTGCACTCGGGAGGCAGAGGCAGGCAGATCTCTGTGAGTTCAAGGTCAGCCTGGTCTACAAAGTTACAGAGAAACCCTGTCTCGGGAGGAGGGGAGAAAAAAGAAAAGAAAAGCATGCTCTTGATATGAGATAGTCACCTTAAATGTCTTCTTTGAAAGAGGATTTACATGAAGTCAATATCATCTTTGGACAGGACTGAATTACTATTTACAGTTTACACAAATGGGAATTGTTGTGTTCAATTGAAGAAACAGGGTTACTCTAGGATGACTTTAGCCTTTACAGGGGAGTCAGCTCCTGGTGAACTGACTGACTATTGCTTCTAAAAGGCTTTTTATTGTTATACAGTTTACACCTTAGCAAGTCAATTTCCGCATACCAAAACCTCTTATCTGAAGTTCCCCAAAGAGGCAAGTGGCAAAGCAGTTGACTGTCACAGGTTATCTAAGTTTTCTGAGTCTTCCCACAGCTAGGTTTTAAGAAGAAAATACTCAGATTAGATCTATATATTTCGTCAGCCCAAAGAGCAATCAGGGTTCCCTGTCCTGTGAAAAGTCCAAGGACCACCCACCTCCATCCAGGTCTAGTAAGGTGAGCATCCAAACTGCCTAGGCTCCCACAAAGCCAGTACATGCAGTAGGATCAAAAACCTATTGCCATTGTTCTTGAGTTCTCAGTAGTCATCATTGTCCGCTATGTTCAGCGGGTCCAGTTTTATCCCAGGCTTTTTCAGACCCAGGCCAGCTGGCTTTGGGCTGACGAGGGAGGGGGACTTGATTGGTGGAGGGGGAGGGAAGTGGGAGGCGGTGGCGGGGAAGAGACAGAAATCTTTAATAAATAAATAAATTCAATGGCAAAAAAAAAGATCTATATACTTCAAACAGAAGGTAGTGGACACAGAGGGTAACTTGCACAAAAGGCAGATCAAAGCCAGGTGCTAATGTAATACTCCAATAAACTCTGATATCAAGTCAGCTGCAAAGCTCTGTAGGCAGGACTTCCCACTACAGGAAAAATTTGAAGTTTGTGTTGTTTATTTGGTTATGTCTCTTTGAGACTATTCCACACCAACACAGATGTATCTGTTTAATTATTTCAAAGCTATAGAGCAGTGGTTCTCAACCTTCCTAATGATGCAACCTTTTAATACAGTTCCTTATGTTGTCGTGACCCCCAACCATAAAATTATTTTTGTTTCTACATCATAACTGTAATTTTATTACTGTTATGAATCATAATGTAAATATTTTTGGAGAAAGAGGTTTGCCAGCGGGGCCTCCACCCACAGCTTTGAGAACCACTGCTCTAGAGAATGGTGTTGTTATGTCTGTGAACATAGTTTAAGCAATCACTGTTTGCCTGGGGGCTTCACCCCAGCTCCTGGCATAAGCTCCCTCCCCTGGGAGTTGCCTCAGCCCAAACTCCACCTCCGAGAAAGCCTCCCCAGGGAAGGTCAGGACCACTCCCACAGGCTATTTAAACTGCCCCCAAAGAATGAACACATTGCCTCTGGGTTTTGCATGGTCTTTCCCTCTCCTTGTTTTCCCAGGGCTACCTGGGAGTAAGGTAATCTATTAAACATGGGCATCTTTAACTCGGTCTGATTCTGTCTGACTGGAATTACTTTCATCAGCAGAGAGGCTCATCTAAGAGAAAATACTTAACAGTCACTTATTGATAGATATTTATTTCCAGGGTTTTGTTGATTAGAAGACCCACATAAGGATTCTCTTATATAGATCTTCCATTCACTGTTTGCACAAATAATAATTATTGAAGAATAAATATATAGAAATAACACTATGGAAGAAAAGAGTATATGCATTTTTCCTCTTTTCTTTTTGGATTTTTGAGATAGGGTTTCTCTGGGTAGCCCTAATTGTTCTAAAACTTGCTCCTTAGACCAGGTTGGCCTTGAAATTACAGAGTTCTGCCTGCCTCTACTTCCCAAATGCTGGGATTAAAAGTGTGTGGCACCATGCCCAGCTTACTTTTCCTTTCTTAAAGCAGCAGTATTTGACAGATCATTAAAAAAAAAATCAAACACAATACAAACTGTTAAACTATAAAATATGTAGAACCTACACATCCCCTAGATGATGACTGGAGCTGTCATTACATTTGTCAGCACCTCAGAGCTGGAATAAAAACTATCACAAACTGGGTAGCTTGTGCAGGTCTTATACCTGCACTCACAACTGGTACAAGTTCCTATATGTACCTGTAGTCTTTAACCTATCCAACATCAACAAACACATGGACTGATTCTAATTATTTTTATTTTGTCTTTGAAAAATTATATTTTAATTAATTATTTCAGTGTGGAGGCCCAAAAATGTGAGCCTATTTTGACCTTGTCTGAAGGTCAGAGAGTTTGAGGTTGCACAGAAATTGTTGACAACAACCCTGGCCACACATCCTGACCCAGGATGTGGTTACTTGGTTCTTTTGACGTTAAGATGGAACATACAGGTAGACTGACTCCATCCTGACAGATGGTCAGGATATGCAAGCCTACTTCTGCTACTTCTGTTGTAACAGGAGGTTGACCTTGGGAATGGCTGCCTTCAGGATACTTAGTCTAGGGTGGGTTCACTGCCTAAACAACAGAATGCTAATGACTTGATGTCTCAAAGTGTTGAAGAAATTAACTGTTCAAGTTGTCCTTTGTCTCATGTGATAGAAGTCTTTTGTTGCCTTCTTCCCCCTTTTGTATAAAAACACATGGAAAATTAAATGTGGGTTGTTGTGTGAGAGGGCCTGCTTTTGGTCCCGGCCACTTTGCTAGCTTACACCCGAAATAATCACACAGAAACACAGGATAGAACACTTGGACACAGGTACTGCAGTAAGCAGTCACCAGGCTGATGTAACCCTCCCTGGAAGCCACAATCCCTTTTAACCCTGCAGCACACTGTATCAGGGCTAGTCTAAATAGAGACCAGAACATGGCAGAGATGGTGCTGTGTCATTTCTGATCTGTCATCTTTCTTTCAGTCCATGTACTCTTGGGGGAAAATATAGTCCTCTCCAGGGAATACACAGTAGCCTTATGGAAAGATGTCTGTGACAAAAACTGGAGTCTCCAGGCAGCAGTGATACTGGGATCCTTAGCTCCACTCAAGTCTTAAGAAGACTTATGCTTCAGTTAACATCAATACTAAACCTTATGAAAAAGCCTGACTCATAAGCACCTACTAAGTTGTCATTAGATTCTCAGTTCTCAAATGTTTCATGACAAAAAATTGGATGTTATATGTTGCTTTATTTTAGGTATTTTCAGGCATTCCTAATTATTTTACTAAAGTGCTTAATACAAAAAATATACAAACTGCTATATAACATGAACAATGAAAAATTTATTTATTTTGCTTTTTTGCACTGAAAGAAAAGTAGCTATGGAAACCTCAGATCCTAATTTCCTTTGCCATGCTCTTGCCCAGTCCTTGGCTTTTGAGTAACTACTTCATGCAGCAGATCTTTTTTTTTTCAGTGATAAATGATAGAATTCTCTATAATGATCTGGGTTTTGTCAGACCTGCCAATTTATAGTCAGAACTATGAAGTTATAAAGTCAGGAGTTCATCATTACACATAGTGATTGAAATTGAGGAGGCCCACAGGGTACAGTAAATTGCTTCAGCACAGAATGAATTTCAGAAGAGTAGAATTGGATGGAGGTGTGTCAAGGTTTTCAAACTGTAGGGTAAGTATAATAAAAGAAAGAAGGTACTTATTTCTCCAAATACTTTGCAACAATTTATATTTCAACCAAGGCAGAGTTTAAAATATATTTTGTTATTGAGCATGAGGTGGTCACATAATTTTTGCCATGCTTCTTGAGAGTGAAAGCTCTCCTATTAAGTATTCCACTTAGTCTTGCGTCACTACATTTTCGGTTCTTGTGCTCCACAAATAGGAGTAACTGAATGGGAAGATACACTCAGGTGGATCAGGATCTGAACGTAGCTGAACTGTTTATTACCTGTATGGATGTGGGTACACCAAGAAGCTAAGCATTTTAAAGTTAATATGCAAGGCCTATATTATAGCGCATGCGTTATAATTGAAAAACTATATATAAAATGCCTGGTGTAACTAAGAGAACTACTCCAACATATGGTACTTCTACTGGAATCTATGGGGAAAAAAGAAAAAAAAAAGAAACAAATGTGTCCTTTCATTAATGAAGAAACATTTCAACCTTAACTGTTTCCCTGAATATTACTTAGAGTTTCTTATTACTGAGTATATTGACTTACTTGCTCAAAAGTTTGCTTCTATAATTGTATCCTACAATTCTTCATAAATGAGATTATACTTGGAGGATAATGAATCATGAATTTTCTTAGTACGTACCCTGACATGCTGATCATTATGATGGCTGAAAGTTTGCATCAGGTAAAAATCCTCTCTGCAGTCTTGAAACTTCAGGAAATAAAAAGACTTGAAGAAGCACCATAGACCTGTGATAATGCTACAGTTTCCTCCCATGAAAACACCCCCCAAACACTCCATAAAAAATGTTTATGTTATGAGTGAATTGGGTTCTGCTTTAATAGATTGATGAGTGGTTTCTCTAGAACCTTATATGGAAAATGCATATATATTTCATTTTAGTCATCTTCCTAGTCTAAGCAGGACCAAGTAAAATCCAGGGGAAGGGTGTTCAAACTGAAAAGCTTCTCTGCTCTAGCCTAAAAGAGTTGAAATTGCTGTAGAATTTATAGTCTGTCTTCCTCTAAGCAAAGAAGACATTTAAGTAGGCTAAGGTGATGGTTAGAGGGAAAGACCACAAACATCTCACTCTTAATTATCCACTTAAGATTTCAACCACCGTGCCATGTGCTGAAATTGGGGCTCAGAAATGTAAGACCTTTTCTCCCAACTTTAAGTTCAATGAGCATATCTGTTTAACTTTATACTAAGATGAGGATTAAAAGTTGTCCTTATTTTTTATACTTTCATCTTGTGCACCTTATTGTAGGCATGACATTTTATAATTGCCTTTTTACACTGATTCATGATCAGAAATTTTATTTATACAGTGTTTTAAAATACAGCAACAGAGCAATGCTTCATCACAATAATGTAAGTTGATCTTTATGCATGAGCTAAGCCACTCTGTGTGAATTCATGTGACGCCAAGGACATTTCAACATTTTAAGAACAAGTAGTTTCCACCTCACATGCATTTTTTTTAGGGTAGAGTTTTCTCTCACAGGAGTATTTTGAATTATGGATCTAGACCTGTATTAATTTTACAATAAAACAATTCAAAATTATATCTTCCTATAGTCTACAAATCTGGACTGTACATTCATACACACACATTTTCACAATAATACGATTAGTCTTTGGAAAATTCCATATCACTATCAAATTAAAAATGACTGAATAACTACTCTTCAGCTCCTGAGTAGTTTCCATAAAATGGAATCCAATGAGAGACACACCAGAATCCTTTTAGAAAGAAAACAGTCGCTAGAAATAAACAGAATTTGAGAATGGACATATAGGAACAAAAAAAAAAAGGGGAAACCAGTGCTTTGTGGTCTATTTTGTACAACGTATCTAGTGATATTACTGGGACTTGGATGGTTGTCAAAGATCTGGTCATATATCTTCAACATTCATTTAGTTGATGGATTGTTACTGGGATTCACATCCTGTAAAGCTCATCGGCACAAGCATTTGGCCACCTTGTCTCGTATCTCCTTCATTTTTATACCATAGATAATTGGGTTGAACATTGAAGGTACAAGAAGGTAGAGATTGGCGAGAATAATGTGAGCGTGAAGTGGAACGTTGCGGCCAATGCGGTGCGTGACAGAGGAAAACAATGCAGGCACATAAGTGATGAGGATGACAAAGAGGTGGGCTGAGCAAGTGTTGAGGGCTTTGAAAGTAGCATCTCGAGAGTTGAGGCGCACCACAGCCTGCAGGATGAGGGCATATGAGAAGCCAATTAGAAGCAGATCAAGTCCCACTACAAGCAAGACCACAAAGAGCCCATAAATTCGATTGGGTCTGGTGTTACTACAGGCCATTTTTACCACAGCCATGTGGTCACAGTAAGTGTGAGGAATAATCATGCGACAGAAAGTCAGCCTTTGAAGTAGAAGAGGCATGGGCAGGATAAGGATCACACTCTTGGCAAGAGCCACCAGTCCTAGGCGTCCAACTAGAGAATGGCTCAGTATTGTGTTGTAGCGTAGTGGCTCACACACAGCCACAAAGCGGTCAAAGGCCATTGCAACAAGTAGGGCGGATCGCATCACTGAAGCTCCATGGATGAAAAACATCTGTGTGAAACAAGCATGCATAGCTATGTCTTGATCACCAAACCAAAAAAGGCATAGAACCTTGGGCACAAAAGCTAGAGTAGAGGCTAGGTCAGTTACCATCAGCAGGGCTAAGAGCAGGTACATTGGTGTGTGAAGTGTGGGCTCTGTGACAACCAGGAAGAGGATAACACCATTGCCAATGAGAACAGCCAAGAGCATGGAGGCGAATGGAACAGAGAGCCACAAATTTTGTGACTCTAAGCCAGGCACACCCATCAGAGTGAAAGTCATGGAGCTGGAGTGGTTGAAGATTAACATGGCAGACACCGGTAGTAGTTGTTAAAGGAAGTTGAAGTACCTGCCAATGAGACATGGTGTTGGTTGCTTTTACTGTTTTGGTTCTGATGGTTTTTTGACTTGGGACCCAGAGGAAAAATATCACAATGCCTTCTTTACAGTCCTAAAATCCACAGCCACTTTCAGTCCCATTACCAAGACCTCTTAGTGTTCGCATAATCAATTTTTATGGAGTTGGGGTTTGATATAAAGGACATATGAAAGGTCTTCATTTTCTCCTTTGGCATTTCAGCAGTCTTATGCTTTAAACAACCTCAAGACAGCGAGATGACTTAGCAGGTAAAGTGCTCACTATGCAAACTTAATGACTTCCTTTAGATTCTTGGAACATATATAATGGTGGAAAGGGAGAAATGACTCCATAAAATTGTTCTCTGACCTCTATACACACACACTCACACATACACACTCACACACACATACATATTCACACACACTCTCATATACACACACACTCTCATACACACACACTCTCATACACACACACTCATGCACACTTTCACACATACTCACACTCAATGATAAATAAAACTTAAAAGGTTCTGAAGTTTTGAATAATAATAAGAGAAACATTTTTATCTTTTAATGAAGGCTGAGACAACCTGATAGAATCTCATATTTTCATTTGTATGATTTGTGGATACAGAATGAAAGGGGGAGGCGTGGGTACCCTTCTTCACTCCTTGTTCCAGGAAGGCAGAACTGCTATGGAACTGTTATTTGAGATCATTTAATTTTACATGTCATCCTTCTTTTAGAGATGTCTCTGGCAGTCACATCATTTCTCTCCCTGGACCTTTCTCTGCTTGGCAGACAAACTATGGAAGACAAGGGTCTATACAGGGTTACTATGAAGTAATTGCCTCCCCTCATCTCTTTAACTGTGCACATATACACTTTCTGGATAATTCCTTGAAGTATCACTCGCTCTTCCATTATATCTGTCCTTCATATATAGAATGTAGACTCGTTTATATTTAATTATGAATATGTACTTCAAATTAGCCTAATGGGTCCCCTACAAATACTCACTCATTCCTCAGTTTCATCATAAATCAGCAGGTATTTTCTTTCCAGGGTTTTAGGTAGTAATCAAATCAAGACAACATTCCACTACCACCAACTTTGGGGGCAATGGAACGTGTACGATGTGAAAGACAAGGGGGATGATTTGGGAAGACAAAGGGACCAGAAATGGGAGGATAAGAGAGGGTGGTTGGATGTGAATAAGAATAAAACATGATGCATGAAAATGTAAAGATGAAACCCATTACTTTGCACAATAACTGAAAAATAAAGAAAATGTCTATGTAAGACATTATATTTAAGTAGTTTCTTATACTTTGTTGGCCTTTCCTTATAAGAAAGTAGCAATCTCTATATTACCTATAATTTTTATCTTCATCTTTGTCCATTTCATTTATTTTCAAAAGCATAGACATTTAATATAAGTCTACAATCTATGCCTGTGTGTCTATAGGTTGAAAAATTTAGTATTATGGTAGGAAGTGATATTCAGAAACTTTCTGAGCTGATACAGCCAATCATATCATATTTTGTGTAGTAAAAGCACTTGCAGGCTATCCAAGCTTATTGTGCTGAAAGATGATAAAAATGATTAAGAATGCAATGAGCTTGTGGGAGAGCGGCAGAAACTGAGGTGAATGAGATGAGGTGAGCCCAACTGCAGCACCAGGCATCCTGAGTAGTGACCGTTCACGCTGAGTGCAGCTGAACATAATTTCTAAGAAGCATAATCGTGATGACTGATGGTTCTTACAAGGAGTGCCATCTCTTTGTTTGCATAAAGAATGGATCTGTGCTTCCCTTGGACTTCTAACAAGAAGTTGATCTTTACTGGAGAGTATGTAAGAAAAGAGGGATGAGAGGACAAAAACCAGGAAAATCCTTGGAAGAACAAATAGATACTGTTACCAATATTTCCAACATGTTAGAGAGAACAGGACATGGGATGCATTTAGAAGAGGCCTTGTCTGCAAGATAAGCAGACATTGAAAACAGTTCATTCTGATGTGGGCCAGAACATCCCAGATGAGGGTTACAGAGGATAATTTATAGATCCTGAACAACACAAGATGGAATAGAGGCACTGATCTGGCTGTGCTGTTTGAGCTCCTTTGTTATACTAGAAGCCAACTGCTGAAACACGGGGCAGTTGTGTGACTCTGACAAGACTCTGTGACTGTCATGTGAGCAAACTGTACATCTGTCAGGAACTTTATACCTTCCTGTGTGAGGTAGAAATATATAAACAGCTTATTGTAAATATTCTCTGCATAGTCTTTTTCTTTTAAAGAATTTAGAGATACAATGTATTTTGATTCATATTGCAAAACCTGAATTTATCCATAACTCATTTGCTTTTCTTTCTATTGTTCCTTTTATAAAATTATCAAAAATCTCATTGTTTTTCATATATTTATCTGACTCAAACTGACTTTTACAACTAAAGTGCTTTGGGAGCACCGCCCCTTGCCTCTTACATTTATTCTTTCAACCCATTCATAAAATCTATGCCATTGTTGAAAGCAAAAGAACACACAGAAATTAAGTTGCCACATTTTCAAAGCTTTAAAAATGATCTCTAATCAGAGTATTTGGACTAGATTTGGGGTAAGTATTCAGCAAAAAAATCAAATGGCACAAATTAATATTTTTATTGATTACAGAACTAAAAGATATAAACAAAGGATGGAAACAATAGTATGGATATAGAAATGAGAGTTACCATTAAAAATGCAAAGTTATGCACCATATTATTCTGTTTTACTTTCAATTTCTTCTGGGTAAACCAATGTCCTCAGGCCACCGGCTGATTATGCGCAGTCAAATGAAAGTCATGTTTGTGCATCTCATTGTTCATAGACGGTTAAAGTGGGGTATGCATGAGACCTTGTTCTCCATTATGCTGCCCAGATATTTGCTTCTTTTTCCTTTCCAAACCCAGCCCCACCAAACTCAACAGTCATCAGATCACTCCATTTTCAGTCCTCGTTCATTCTTCTTTCCTTATCACATTTTCTGCTTTTTGTATAGAAAAAAAGTTGTTTCTTTGCTTTGTGCTCTCTCTCTCTTTGTCTCTCTGTCTCTCCCTGTCTTTCTCTCTGTCTCTGTTCCTCTCTGTCTGTCTGTCTGTCTGTCTGCCAATCGTTCTATCATAATTTTGCCTAAAATTAATTCATATCATAATGAAATAAGAGTCTTGGTCTTTGATTTTTTTTGGACTCCTGACGTCCAGAGATCTCTTCAGCTTGCCCAGCCATTAACAATATTGAAACTAATCTATAGAATAACCACACCACCTTCTTTCTAATCTATAGAATAACCACACCACCTTCTAGTCTATAGAATAACCACACCACCTTCTAATCATATTTTTTTTTTTAAATCAGCTTTCTTGGTTTCCCCAGTTTATTTTCTGAGCACATTTTACTCCATGACTTCAGTAATTTGCAATCCGAGGTTTTCCAATCCAAAGGCACTCTCGCTCTTTGCACACTACATTCGACCTCCTTACCAGCTTTCCCAGCGTGGCTATGATGGCGCTCTTGTGCTTTGTTTCCACCCCTTATCCCCTTCATAGTACAGTAGACAACAACACAACCCTTATCCCATCCACCTGGTCTGCTCCTCGCCTCTCGAGAGCAACTGACCAATGGTCACGATTATGCTTCATAGAAGTTATGTTCAGCTGTACTCAGCATGAATGGTCACTACTCAGGATGTCTAATATTGTATCTGGGCTCACCTCATCTCATTCACCTCAGTTTCTGCCGCTCTCCCACAAGCTCATTGCATTCTTAATCATTTTGATTATCCTTTAGCACAATAAGCTTTGATAGCCTGAGAGAGCTTTTACTACACAAAATATCATATGATTCGCTTCTTACTATATGTGAATCTATAAAAATCACATTGCTTCTTAAGTTTCTGTGTGAATGATATCAAACCACATATAATCTTGTTGTTCTAAGGTCTTTAAATTCTTTTAAAAAAACTTTTCACTTAATATATTTTAATCATATTCTTTCTCATGCCCAACTTCTCCAAGATCTTTCCTCCCAACTCAACCAACTTCATGTTCTTTCTCTCTCTTAAAAGAAAAAAAAATCGAAGTTAAACTTTTGAAACAACCTTTGTTTGTTTCTAAAAGCACTTATGAGTTCAAAGAGTCACAAAGTGAAGCACAGCACTGCAGTAATTACTAGTAGGGGCAACCAACTGTTCTCATCCCTACCCCCAGATAGCTGCACCCAGGAGTCCAGCACTACGGCCTAGTAGCTCTAGTCTCTAAAGTTCCTGCAATTACTTTCTGTGCTGACATTTTGAGAATGGCCAACCCAAGACATGGGGCTCATGGCACATGAAACCACGTTTCCCCCCTTTTCTTTGCTGTCTTCTTTCACCTCACCCAGCTTGGTTTTTCTTTATCCATTAGATAAATTTACAGAGAGTTTAGTAAATGTTGCAACCTAGATGGATAATAGTTTGTTACACGTGAAGGGGAACTTCCTTGTACAGGGACAAAGAAAATTGTAAAGAAGTCAATTTTGCCAAACTCTTTGGGGAAGCAGAGAGCATTCTGGATGTGGGTAGGTTGGTGAACACACAGCAGAAACTTTAGATGTGTTTAAGAAGTAGTGAGAAAAGAAGTGTGATCTTGCTGCAACAACATGGAGGCTGGGAGGTAGGTTCACAAGTGTGTCTCTGATTGTCAGCATGTTTTCTAAATTACTTTATTGACAAACTCAGCCTCCCCCATCTTTACATTTTCTTTTTGCCTACACCACGAATTTTATGTTCTCTTCAGCATCAATTAGTTTAAGTTTCCTTTCTTTAAGAACTTCTTTCCTTTAAACGTGTACTTATTAAGCACTCACAATGAGGCTGGATTTGTAAAATGCTTGCCCTATTATATGTCACATTTCTTCACCGTTAACTCTACTGTGAACCTTCTTATCTTTCTGAAGGGAGGCTGTGCTTTCTAGTGTTGGATGTAAACGTTGCTGGATGACTAGGGAATAAGTGCCAGTTAAATAAAAACAATGAGAGCTACAGGTAGACATTTAGAGAAAGCAACCTGATCAAAAAATGCAGTCTTTTAAAACGAAATTAGAACTCACCTGGAAACGTCCTATTACCTTCTTATCAACCACCTTGCTTCTGCCAAGCAGAGCATTGCAATCACAAGGTCATAACATGAACGTGGTTTTCATTTTCTGAGCTGGGAAGGAAAAGCAGTCCTCCTTGTATTTCTTTCTGTAAGATGACATATAAGCTTCCTAGTTGCTAGGGCCCAAGGCTCTCTCACCATATAAGGGAAGTGTTGCAGTTTATGATTTTATTTTCAGGGAACTCTGAGCATAGTGGCAGGTCTTCAGAGACCAAGTAAAGAGGTAGACACAGAATAACCCATTAGGGAATCCCACTGGAACTTTTATTAGAAGGCTAGCATGTCTTGGAAAGTCTCCAGAGGGAAGGGAACTGTCTTGACCATTCCCAGTTTCCATGTAGTGGAGTATTTATTGTTTATCACTTTTCTGAAGATAAAAACAACTAGCTACTCAGGTTCCTTGTCACAGATGTCATGATGCAGGTGTGGGTTTATGTCTTCTATGGAAAGTAAACTCAGAGACACCTTGAGAATGAACTTAGGCCCTTACAGCTGCAGGGGTCCTGAAGGACTGCACCACTTTCTCTCTGCTCAAGGCATTTTCACTCTTTCTCATATTCACACTTTAGCCAGTTGTTTTGCATATTCTCAAAAGCCCCTTAATGAAGCTTCTAAAAACACAATGCTAAGTGCAAATACCTGATTCAGGAGGTACTCCCAACCAAGTTTTGCATAGGGCTTGGGAAACCCTCAAACAAGATTCACATAGGGGGACAACAGAAACAAAGGGTATCTGCTAAACAAAAGGTGAATTGAGGCAAGGTCCTGACACTCAAGAGCTAGGTCAGGAATAGCCCAGCGGGGGTTAGAGCTAGGTGCCCACTCTCTGGAGCCAGGCCAGGAGGAATTCTTCCACAGTTCATTTTATAATCTGGAGTTTTTAATTCAACTTTCTTCCTCTTTTGATTTTAACTAAGTAGTATTGTTTTTCATTTTTGCATAGTAAAGAGTTGCCTGCAGTTCTTTCTGGAAATCTAAATAGTATTGAAGGTTTTTTTTTTTAAAAAGAAAACAAACTATCTTTTTCAGTATATGTACCAGGTTCCCACTGCTTCCCCTCCTCCCATCCCCTCCACTTACCTTCACCTCCATCCACTCTTCAGAGAGGGTAAAGCACATTGCTTTGGGAAAGGTTCAAGGCCCTCTCTACTATATCTAGGCTGAGCAAGGTATCAATCTAAAGAGAACAGGTTCTCAAAAAGCCAGTATAAGCAGTAAGGGTAAATCTTGGTGCCACTGCCAGTGACCCCTCAGTCTGCCCCAGCCATGCAACTATCATCCACGTTCAGAAGACTAGTTTGGTCCTATGCTTGTCTAGCTGGAGTTGGTGAGCTCCCATTAGCTCAGGTAAACTGTTTAAGTGGGTGTACCCATAATAGTCTTGAGCTCTTTGCTCATATTCTCATTTCTCCCATTCTTTGACTGGACTTTGGGAGCTCAGTTGATTCCTATTTTTTTCTGAGAAAATGCCATACTGATTTTCAGAGTGGTTGTACAAGTTTGCATTTCCACCAGCAATTCTCCTTACTTGACATCCTCTCCAGCATAAGCTATCATTGGTGTTTTTGATCTTAGCCATTCAGACTGGTGTAAGATGGTATCTCAGAGTTGTTTTGATCTACATTTTCCTGATGGCTAAGGATGTTGAACATTTCCTTAATTGTCTTTCTACTATTTGCGATTCTTCTGTGGAGAATTCTCTATTTAGTTCTGTACCCCATTTTTTAATTGGGTTATTTGGAGTTTTGCTGTCTAATTTGTTGAGTTCTTTATATATTTTGGAAATCACTCCTTTGTCTGATGTGGGGTTGGTGAATGTTATGCTCAGATTTAGGAAGTGCCCCCCAAACCAACAAGGAGACCTAGTCCTGTATGTAAAAGCAAAGAGCTTTTATTCTTACACAAGTTTGCAAACTCAGTCTCTCTGTGTGTCCAGTGTATTGGAATAATCAGAGAGCCCTGAGCTCAGTTAGAGTTGGGTTTTTATACTAGTAACAGTGCGGGTGAGGAATTTCTAAGGTTCAAAACCCCTAATTGGTTGACATTTGTCTAGGGGTATCTTGGTAAGTGTGTGTTGGAAGGTAATCCTATCTACAATGGTTGGAACATTAGGATTTTTCTTTGGATGGTCTGCTCTTAGGTGGCACCTGGGTAATCTCAGTTTGTGGTCCTTCCAACCAGGTATTGCTTCAGGGTAAACTACTGAGACTCAGGCCTCCATTAAACTTATTGTGGCTGAGTCCTACAATGTCAGGTGATAATGGTTGGAAGAACTTCCTTTGGGTGGTCTGTTTCTATTAAGCTTATCATGGCTGGCTCCTACAGTGAAGATCCTTTCCCATTCAGTAGGCTGCCTTTTAGTCTTACTGTGTCCTTTGCTTTACAAAAGCATCTCCGTTTCAGGAGTTCTCATTTATTTATTTATTGTTGCTCACAGTGTCTGTGCTACTGGGATTATATTTAGAAAGTGGTCTCCTGTACTCATGCATTGAAGGCTACTTCCCACTTTCCCTTCTATCAAGTTCAGTGTGGTTGAATTTATATTCAGGTCGTTAATCTATCTGGACTTGAGTTTTGTGCATAGCAATAGATATGGATCTATTTTCATTCTTCTACATGTTGACATCCAGTTATGCCAGCACCATTTGTTGAAGATGCTTTCTTTTTTCCATTGTATAATTTTAGCTTCTTTGTTAAAAAAAATCAGGCATTCACAGGTGTGTGGATTAATATCCAGATGTTTGATTTGATTCCATTGGTCAGCCTCTCTGCTTTTATGCCAATACCAAGTTGTTTTCATTACTGTAGCTCTGTAATAAAGCTTGATGTAAGGGATGGTGATGCCTCCATAAGTTCCTTTGTTGTATAGGATTGTTTGACTAACCTGAATATTTTTTTTTCCAAATGAAGTTAATTATTGTTCTTTCAAGGTCTGTGAAGAATTGTGTTGCGATTTTGATGAGAATTGCATTGAATCTATATATTGCTTTTGGTAGGATTGACATTTTTATTATGTTGATCCTGCATATCCAAGAGCTTGGGAGATCTTTCCACTTTCTGGTATCTCTTCAATTTCTTTCTTCAAAGACTTAAAGTTCTTGTCAAATAGGTCTTTTACTTCCTTGGTTAGTGTTATTCCAAGATATTTTATGTTATTTGTGGCTCTTGTGAAGGGTGATGTTTTTCTGATTTTCCTCTCAGCTTCTTTATCATTTGTGTATAGGAAGGCTACTGATTTTTTTTGAGTTGATCTTGTATTCTGCCACATCAGTGAAGGTGTTTATCAGATGTAGGAGTTCTCTAGTAGAGTTTTTGGGGTCACTTACATACACTATCATATTATCTGCAAATAATGAAAGTCTGACTTTTTCCTTTCCAATTTGAATCCCCTTGATCTCCTTTTGTTGTCTTATTGCTATTGCTAAAATGTCAAGAACTATGTTTAAGGGATATGGAGAAAGTGGACACCCTTGTCTTGTTCCTGATTTTAGTGGAATCGCTTTGAGTTTCTCTCCATTTAATTTGATGTTATCTGTTGTCTTGCTCTCTATTGCGGCCGATAAGTATTGTTTAAATCTGTTTTTTTTCAAGGAATATCTTGTTTTCTCCATCCATGGTGACTGAAAACTTTGCTGGGTGTAGTAGTCTGAGCTTGCATACATGGTCTCTGAATGTCTGCAGCATATCTGCCTTGAACCTTCTGACTTTTATGTTTTCCATTGAGAAGTCAGGTGTAATTCTGATAGGTCTATCTTTATATGTTACTTGACTTTTTTCCTTTGCAGATCTTAATACTCTTTCTTTATTCTGTATGTTTTGCATTTTGATTATTATATAGTGAGGGGATGTATTATTATTATTTTTTTTGATCCAGTCTATTTGGTGTTCTGTTAGTTTCTTGTATCTTCATAGGAATATCCTTCTTTAGGTTGGGAAAGTTTTTCCTTATGATTTTGTTGAATATATTTTGTGTGCTTTTGAGCTGGAGTTCTCCTTCTATACCTATTATTCTTAGGCTTGGTCTTTTCTTGGTGTCCCAGATTTCCTGGATGTTTTGTCTTAAGAATTTGTCGGATTTAATGTTTTCTTTGACCAATGAATCTATTTCCTCTATAGTATCTTCAACACCTGAGATTCTTTCTTCTACCTCTTGTATTCTGTTGGTTATACTTGCCTCTGTAGTTCCAGATTTTCCATGCTAGAATTTTTTTGGTTTGGGTCTTCTTTATTGACGCTATTTCATTCTTCGAGTCTTGAACTGCTTCCCGTACCTGTTTGATTGCTTTTTCTTTGTTTTCTTTTAGGTATTTATTAATTTCTTCAAACTTTTTGTTTGTCTTTCTCTCCATTTCTTTAAGGGAGTTTTTAATTTCCCTTTTAAAGGTCTCCATCATCTTTATAAAGTTACATTTAAAATCATTTTTTTTCTGCTTCTTTTGGGTTAGGATGATCCAGTCTTCCTGTTGTATGTCCACTGACTTCTGGTGTTACCGTGCTGCTTTTTAGGTAGTTGAAGGAATTCTTGCATTGTTGCCTACCTATCTTTTCCTTCAATTGATGCTGGCAATGTCTCTGTGCCTTGGTCCAATCCTTCCAGTTACTGTCTGAGTTTTTGGGAATTGTTCTTGGTCTGTTCTGTACTGTCGATATCTGTATTTCAGGGAGCTGCTGAGGTTTCTCTTAGCCTCTTCTCTTGGTCTTTTCTTCTTGTTCACTCCCTTGGTCCACTCTGTGCAGTCACAGTTTATGCTTTAGAGTTCCTTTTTTGATCCTCTCCCTTGGTAATCTCTCTTTGTCCTCTCAGTAGGAAACTCACCTGATGGCTGGCTAGATAAACTGAGGCAGGTAGGGGAGGGGCCCTGGGGTTTTGCCCCACTATGGAGAGCCTAGAGAGTGGGTGTCCAACCGGGTGGCTGTTCATTCACCTCTTGGTCTTCTCAGCATTGTAGCAAGCTGTGTTTCAGAGTTCCATCAAGGTTATAGGAGGATAGGCGAGTTTAGGAGCAGGATGGGACTAGTAGCTTGAAGGGTCCTGTGTATGGGGTGGGTATAGGGACTACCTACCTGCAGGAAACTCTCCTGCTGGCTGGCTAGAGAAGCTGAGACAGTTTGGGGAGGGGCCCGGGGTTTTACCCCACTATAGAGATCCTAGAGAGTAGGGTGTCCTGCTGAGTAACTGGTAATTCACCTCTTGGTACTCTCTGTATTGTAGTAAGCTGTGTTTCAGAGTTCCACCAAGGTTGCAGGATAGGTGAGTTTGGGGATGGAATGGGACTAGTTGTATTGAGAAAATTTGCTCTTTCTCACTACTGTGTATTTTACTAGTGGGCAATGATTGCTCAGTGTTCTGCTCAAATACAGAATTGCCTTAAAATTCCAAATTATGAAATTGTATATATAATCACTTAATAGACATGTATGCATAATATTCTAATTGTAATATAGCATTGAAAAAAATATTATGAAATTTGCATATATAATCCATATAATATACATATAAACATGCATATGCATGATGATACATGTAATATATATAATAAAAACATGTATTTTTGCAATGCTCAGGCACAGAAAGGATAGAATTATAGGGAAGAAGTTAGATACCAAACATAGACAAAGGTGTATTTTGTAAGCAATTTTAGTAAAATATCAACATTTCAACCATTTTTGGTAAATATCTGCACAAATTAAGGAAGAAACAGTCATCACAATTTTTAAGCAGATTCATATAGAAACATCATGATCTTTTAAAAATTATTATTTGAAAATTTCATACACATATATAAATAAAGCATTTTGATCATATCTGCTCTACACTCTACCTCTGAAATGCTCCTTTAATATATCTCCTCCTGATGTCAAGTTTTTTTTTTCATGTTTTAGAAATTTCAGGTCAATAAAACCAAGCAAGTATGTTCATGTAGTTTTGATCTGGGTGTGAGTGATTAATATTGAGTATTGGGATCTTTGAAGAAATGACTCAGGAGACACTTTAAGTGGTTGGTGAGTCTAAGCATCTAGTCTGAGAGGAGCAAGCTCCAGGAATTGACTGTTCAGCTTTGAGTGAACATATCTGGAGCTAATATGAAACCAGTTCACATCCAGAAGACACCTTCTGACAACGTTCCTTATCTACAGAGCTGTCCAGCATAGCCTGTTCTAGAGTCAACCTGGCTATCTAGGACTGAAACAAAACACTAGTTGTTACAGACTGACGTTGCGCTAATAACAGAAAGCAACACAACTTTCTTATCTTCCTGTTCTAGTGGGGAGAAGTGAAGAGTGGGCCCCTACTGTAGAAGGACTGTGATTTACCACGTGGGCTATTAAGTTTTAGATATTTCATTATCCAATAGTATCATACTAAAACTATGAAGCCAAAGTTTTTCATATTTATTTAGTTTTGGCCTAAGCGCTAAATAAGAGATTTTTGCTTACATGAATAATTCTTAGTGGGCACAGGGCAGTTTCTCATGCAGAATTTTATACAACTGCTGCCTAGTAAATGTCAGGGTGGGAACATTCTTTCCGTTTGAATGATATGTGATAGCATATCATTCTCTGCATAGATTTTTTTCTTAATCTTTCATTATTGAAGCTACTAATTTTGTCTTTCTTTAATATATATAGAAAAATAGGTCGGTTCAACCATGCAAACGTTGCCACTCCATGAGGTGGAATCCACACCCACCACTTGCTTAGATAACCAAGAACCTGAGACTAGATAGCCCAGAGAGCTAGGATAAAACCAAATCCTACTTGTCTTGAAAAAGGAAGTGACACATGATTCCTAACGATATTTTTCTATTCTCATAGATAAATGCCTTATTCAACCATCTTTAGAGAAGCTTCCAACTGCAGCAGATGGGAACAAAACCAAAGATCTACAGCCAGACAGCTAGTTTTTTAGACATGTGTCTCTTTTCCCAAGGGAAGTCCAAACTTCCTTTCAAGTTCTTTTTCTCATCATTCAGGATTAACTGTCCAGCCCCTAATCTAAAGTCATTATCTGATTAGGATGTTCTAGTATATCTATGGAGTCCCATTTGCAAAGTACCAATGTTGGTATTTTAAGAACTAAAAATTGTCTGCTTGTGTGTGAATGTTACCTCCCTCCATTTCACTCTCACAAGAGGCTATCTCTACTACTTTTGTATGAAATCACATTAGAAAAACAACTCAAACAATTCAGTCCAGCCTTGTCAAATTGACCTGCCACAGAGATGCTATTTCCGTAAAAGAGCCCCAGAACTTTGAGACCTTAGCACAAGTGAATCCACGGTGGAAGTACCATTCAGGCCATAAAACTCAGCATGAAGACAGTGCCACCTGCCAAACTAAAAGGAAGGCCTAATCCATCAAAGTCCACAGATCTGGAAAAGTCTCTAAACATACTAATCCTGCCTTTTGGTTTCTGTAGTTCTGCTTCTGGTTAACTGTTTTTGTTAACTGAAGTATGTCAATCTCTGGCATGATTTTTGTGCTTAAAAGCTCATCCGGAAAAAGGCTCAATGTGACACTGGGATCTTGAGTATCACCCTTTGTTTTTATTATTATTTAAACCCATATCCAAACAGTCTTCCCTGGTGACTATCCTGCAACAATTTCCTCCTTGGAATATGCTATCGAGGACGTTCCCCAGAACTTGCTGAGTTGACTTGCTCATGGAAACTGAGAAAAAGAGTTTCAAAGTCCATTTCTGAACACAGCTTACAATATTAGCACTTGAAAAGTTGTTGCTAAATAATCAAAAGTTTAATACCTACCTACTTGGCTATATAGAGAATTCTGAATCAACATGGTGAGATCTTACCTCAACCAACCACCTAAATTGTATGCTCTTTCTTACTTCTTTTGTTTTTATTATTGCATTATTTAATTGTTTAATTAGTAGCAATGAGATGGATTAAAGCACTTAGCTGTAGATTTGAAATTTGGGAGCAGGATGATGTCCTAAGAAATGAAAGTTTCTCATGCCTATTCTGTTCTAGAATTTTAAGATATCTCACTAAAACCGATTGTTACTCTGCTCTCTCAAACACATCCAGAGTGAGATTAACTGGCAGCTGTGGAGGAACACCCAGTCAATTGTTGTTGTCTTAAATTTTCATTGAGATAGAGTAGCAGTTAGTTATATGCCTAGCATTCCAAGTATCAAAATTAATCAGACCCTTCTTAGAAAGGGAAATTTGGAGGTCATGCTTCTCATCTACACTGTAAAGTTTTACAGAATCAGTAACTGCCAAGGTATAGTTTAGCAATTTATTTTTTTTTAACAAAAGCTACAGGTAGGATGGGGATGCAGTAGAATTTGTATGCGGCTGGCTTAGAATCTCTCAGTAACTGATCATCATGTTCAGGTGACCAGAGCTCAGACCTAATAATAGCTGTGGCAAAAGCTCAAGATGGCCGAGTCATTTTGGAAGGGTAAATAACAAGAGGAGCATTTGGACAGATGAAGAGGAGGCCACCTACAGTACTTCGCAGAAAGATCTGTATTCTACAGTCTAGGGAGCCATGATACGATGTCCTAGGATTTGCAGGAGCTGTTTCTCTGGGATTAGAATGCTAAGATTCTCATTTGTGTTCTGAAGGGGGTTTGGGATGTATAGTGGAGTAAAGTATATTTACAGTAAAGTTCTTTCAAATGTTTGTTTATATGGGGGGTACTGGTGGCAGAAATAATTGCGTCCTGTGGAAAACTGGATTAGAGGTTTAAAGCAAAAGATCTCTTGGGCAAAACATCTTACTGAGACCAGCAGTGATGCATAGGTTCCCAGAAGAACATATGTGGAGATACAGGTTTAGTGGTGTTTAATGTATTAGCCTTCTCTACCTTTCTCACTTCCTAAGATAATTCCATGTGGTGAGAACACCATTAACAAGTCACATCATCTAGGTTTTTCAAATGAGTATAATTTCTTCCTGAGTTCTATCACCATCTTGCTGTAGCTTTCACAGGTCATATAAAGAAGAAAACAAATGGAGAGGCATCTCACAAGGCAAGCCATGAAGCAATGCTGGGCAGCAGAGGTCAGCCTGGGGACATTATAAATAGAAAACAGGAAGCACAGAGAATGGGACAGGAATAACCACAGAGCAAACAGATACGTAAACATGTCCTAGGCTCCTGAGGGAGTGGAACTGCATTAGAAATGGAAAGAGATTAGGATCACGTGATCACTGGTAGCTTCAGTGACTCTAAAACTTCAGATGCCCTTCGTTATTAGCCATTGAAATATGAAAAACTCTAAAAGCCAAACAAAACAAAGAGATGTAAAATTGCCTAAGGAATAGACTACATCATTGTCTTCCCTGCTTCCTCAATACATTCTGACCTGGTCAACCAGGATTGAAAACTTGGTGCTTAATTTCCAAGGAAACACAGAAGCTCCCTAGATGCCAGTAAGTTTTAAACAGAGTAACCCACCAACCCCCTCCCTCCCCGGGTCCCTGAGGTCCATTTCTTCAGTATAACAGCCTCTGAGTTCTTCATTCAGGTGGCTGAGGATGTGTGGGAACAAGACAGGCTCTTTGACTTTGTGAGCCTCTTCCAGGATGCAGCAGCACCTCTCATTCACACTCTTCCACAGGCAAGTGAGTTTGGGTGGGAAGGCACTCCAGGAAAGGGGATTAGCTATCCTTTGAGGGAAGTCTATCCATGCAACTGGTCATGAGAATTTTGCTTCAAAGCAGAGGAAATGAGGAATTTCCTGAAAAATCATCTTGGTATAGTCTGATTTGAAGTTTTAATTAGCAGCTTCCTTTAGCAGTTCCAGTTTGTCTGTAGGCTGAGTCCTTGAAACTAGCACAATGGGGCTGGGGACAATAAAGAAAGAAGGAAGTTGCACGCTAACCAGATCTGTAAATGGGAAGCACTGTGAAGACAGATTAAGAAATTTATTCATTGTGATATTTTGGAAATTACTAAATAGAAAACAAATTAATTCTTAAGGGAAATTTGTGTGAGGTAGATGTTGCAGAGATCACCAACAAGAAACTGGGTAGAGGAAATCAGCCTAACTTTGGTGATTCATGATCTTGAGTCTCCCTCCCCCCAGACACACACACACACATACATACATACTTCAGTTCTCACAATTGACAGAGGCAGCTCAAGTGTAGCTGTGCTCTCATGAAGACAGACTAGCAGAGTTTGGAATACAGCATAGTTTTGTTAGAAGTTCTATCGCTCTGGGGGCACTGCACAATGAGACTTGGAATAGTGACTGGTAAAGGGAGAAGTTCTGCTGGGAAAGGGAGAACGATGGCAAAGGTTCAGCAGTTCCACTAAGTGTTTTGTGCCGGTGATGTGTGAAACTGCAGACGTGGGGGTAGGTAGAATGATGATCGTGGAACTGGACAGAGGATGATAATGTGTGACCCTGTGCGGGGCTAGCAAGAATAGAGTTTGGAGTTCTTTAAAAATGAAAAGGGTTCAGGGCCTCTAAGCAATGCTCAGTTATGTTAAGTTAGGATGTTTAGTTAAACGATGTGTGATAATCTTTACTTTCTGCAGCGTTAACAGAAAATCAAGTCCTAAAACATAGAGCCAGAGACCTACTGAGCTAAGAATAACCAGGCTACGCATACTGGACGTGGGTGAGTGCCTCTGAGAGAAGGCTGAAAATTTGAAAGAATGTGTGATGTGTGGTGTAAACTCAGTTGGCAGAAATATAGTGAGCAGGACCTCTGGACTTCTGCAGTCTGACTCTAGGTCCATGGTTTGTGCCAAGTAGAGACCTACATTAGCTCAGGAAGCAAGTCTGGTTCCCATATACTATAGCTGAGTGCCTCCAATTTGTCCAAAGTCAGGAAACTGATTTCCAAAATCCTAATCAGACATTAAAGGACATACAGGAAAATTTGTAAAAGGTATTTGTTCATGAATGTTTGCCTGATATTAGGACAAATTATACTGAGTATAGTAAACAGCATTTATTAAACAACTTATATGGGCCACAGAGTTCAGTAAGTAGTTTTATTTTAATTTCTAGCTTATCCTTCAGGAAATTATAGGGATCCAAAGAAAAATACAAATGCCACTAATGAGAGGTGAACACGAAGGTTTATTCCCAGTGGACTCTAACACTACGTACTGCATGAGATATGCTATATACTCTCGCTTGACAATAACCAAGTAGATGTCTAGAAAATGCAAATCACATCAATAAAAGCCATATATTTGATCAAGTCCCCAAACATCTTCTTGATGTGCATCCCCTTAGAGAACACAAGCACCTGGCTCACAGGAACTGGACACAAAGATCTTTGTTTGCCTTGTCTGCAAGGCAAGATCTCATACACCAGTGTACTTTTTTTTTTTTAGAAACTCTCTGATCTAAGCCACAATGACCTCTCTCTCCTGGAGTCACGTGCTTTACTGACATTGATCAGTGATTAGATTAACTTTATCACCACACACCAAGCTCCGTTTCTTTCGGTCATCCCCATGTCTTTGAGAAGAACAAATAAAAACTATCAGCAGTTGATCTTGTTTACCAACATACTTGGACTTCTGGGCCTAGTTTAGTTTTTTTTTTTTTATCTCTTTTTATTGTATCAAATAAACACCTGTGTGGTAGTCAAGCAGCTTCTGAGCACATTTTTCCCGTGACTTTGACCAAGTAGCTAGTTGGTCCATTAAAAATCAGGAATGTTTACACATCTCTTTCAACGTGTATTCAGAGTGAGAGTTGTGGCAAAGAAGCGGTTCCCTCCCGATGAGTTGTCTTCAACCACCTATACATCTAGGTACAAATTGAGGTAATCTTAGAAAACCTCTCCTCACCGCTATGGAAGAATGAGTAGCGTTTGATGTCGTTTTGTATTTCAGATGGTCATGTACTACAGATAGAGTGACAATAAAGGGCTGATGGGGGGAGGGATGAAGGTGAAATTTTCTTTTCAGAAATACTTTGAAAGAGAGTTAACCTAACTATGTAAAAAGGAGGTAAAGCAACGTATGGTGTTTCTGATGAGAATGGAGCAGCTAAGTGTTTAAATTTCTGTGAACATTTACAGTAACTGTGAGTTAAAGATAGTCACCAAGAAAATCAGTCAAAAGACCCAGAGTCTTTGAATACTTAGCCTAAGCTAAGATAGGGACAGTTACGTGGCCCTTTGTCTTATTATTCTGTTCATTTATATTTCATTGGAAATTACTAAAATTAAATAGGCAATGTAAATGTGATTGAGTATACACAAAATACAAATATCAGTATGTGTGTGCCAACAAAAATAAATATGTACTTGTACAAAAAAATGTTCATGGATTATTGGAGAGTGGAAGCTACTGTAGGTGCAACTTGAAAACTAATTACTAAGACCAGATCTCCAATCAGAAAGTGTTTTAGCTTAGCAATAAAAAAACGATGTCATGGAGAGTGGAAACTACTGTAGGTGCAACTTGAAAACTATTTACTAAGACCAGATCTCCGATCAAAAAGTGTTTTAACTTAGATATGAAAAATGATGTCCAACTTGACTAGTGAACTGTGTTTTCAGGACCAGTGGCTCCAAACTAATGTTTTCCTATATTGTGTGAGTATTTAGCTACATTCCCAGACTACGGGTTGTATTCCTTTCTTTGAAGACAAGAACCATTAACTAGACTGCAATCACAGTTCATTTAAGTAATGACTTGAACACTTTCTAATATTTACTTATTTTGTTACACACTCATCTGTTATGCACTATGCAAAATATTTGCAAATATTATTACATAGAATTCTCCTAACTTTAGGAAATAAATATGATTATAGTTATGACTATCATTTTAAGAATAGTAGTTTTCCAAACATTCTATAGCTAGTGAAAGCTATTGTGATATCATTTGTATGTCCATCCTATATTGTCTTTCCAGGAAATATGATATGATATGGGGATTTCTGATCAGAGATGATGTCCAGCACCATAGGCCAGACCATGGAGTCTCCTAATCACACAGACCTGGATCCTTCTATCTTCTTTCTCCTGGGCATCCCAGGTTTAGAGAAATTCCATATGTGGCTCTCACTTCCAGTGTGCTGCCTGGGCACAGCCACAGTTGTGGGCAATATAACCATCTTGGTTGTTGTTGCCACAGAGCCCGTCTTGCACAAACCCGTGTACCTTTTCCTGTGCATGCTCTCTACCATTGATTTGGCTGCCTCCTTCTCCACAGTACCCAAGCTACTGGCTATTCTCTGGTGTGGAGCTGGACATATCTCTGCCTCTGCCTGCCTGGCACAGATGTTTTTCATTCACGCCTTTTGCATGATGGAGTCCACAGTGCTGTTGGCCATGGCCTTTGATCGCTATGTGGCCATCTGCCACCCACTCCGCTATTCTACCATCCTCACTGATGCCATCATTGCTCGCATTGGGGTGGTGGCTATGATGAGAGGTTCCCTGCTCATGCTTCCATGCCCCTTCCTCATTGGTCGTCTGAGCTTCTGTCAAAGCCATGTGATCCCACACACATACTGTGAGCATATGGCTGTGGTGAAGCTGGCCTGTGGAGACACCAGGCCCAACCGTGTGTATGGGCTGACAGCTGCCCTGTTGGTCATTGGAGTTGATTTATTCTGCATTGGCCTCTCCTATACCCTCATCGCACAAGCTGTTCTTCGCCTCTCATCCCAAGAAGCCAGGTCCAAGGCTCTAGGCACCTGTGGCTCCCATGTCTGTGTCATACTCATCTCTTACACACCTGCCCTCTTCTCTTTTTTTACTCACCGCTTTGGCCACCATGTCCCACTCCACATTCATATTCTTTTGGCTAACGTCTATCTGCTTTTCCCACCAGCTCTTAACCCTGTGGTATATGGAGTGAAGACCAAGGAGATCCGTGAAAGGGTTGCCAAGGTGTTTCAGTGGGGACCAGGAACTCAGCTCAAATCATCTAAGTAATTATGAAGTATAGAAAATTAAAAACATCTTTTCAAGATTAAGAAAGTCTCAGTATTTGAAACTGGAAAAATATAATGTTGGGATATGTTCTTCTGAATATTTCTGTTCATTTATAATATCCATAAATCACAGAAGAGGGAAAGGTTTCTGTGTTTCTTCTCTTTGATTCAGAAAAGTGTAACATAAGAACATTCTTCCATCTAGATAGCAAATAGATACAGAAAAGCTTCCTCTGCCCTGGGCAGGGTCCACCTAGTTCATAAGAGCTTCTGTATAGCCATGGGGTTCCCACACTTCCTGGGCCTCTCTTAGCACCCCAAGCATGAAGTTCAAATTTACAGCATCTGGAAGGATCAGGAGACAGGACAACAAAGCTACAGCTAAAGAACAACAAGGACATTATTAAGTTTTTTCACAAATCCTTCCTCTCCCCATTAGACCCTCAAGAGGGAAAGAGAGAGGCAAATGGCCAATAAAAACAACGTGAGTGAGCAGCTGTATGAGGCTTCAACTGAGAATATTGCTTTTGTTTTTTGCTTTTGCTTTTGCTCATCATCTTGTTGTCCTATGTAGATGGGACATAAGACTCCTGGCCATTTACACATTCTCACATCCTCAGAAATCATCAGTCTTGAGATAGAAAAACTAAGATCTCTCCTTTGAAAATTCCCATGCTTAAGAAAATAAATATTGTTAGTTTGGTACTTCAGACAGGCAGAGAAAATGGTTTGCATATATTTTAATTGAATAAAATAGCCAGTGCATTGTTTTGCAAAATGATACCTTGCATATCACCAGTTTTTACTTTGCATCTCAGTACCTTAATTGAGATAACTTTAACTTATTTTAAAGAATTGTATCCAGTTCCAACTAGGCATGGTAGCACAGGCCTACAATCCCACCATTTTGGAAATGGAGGCAGTAAAATCATAAGTTCAAGACTAGTTTGTGTTCTATAGCAAGCCTCTCTCTCAGTTCTTACTCCCACCTTGAAAAGAGAAAAAGAAAAAAAAAAGTACATACAAATCAAAATATGGCACTTCTTCCCCAAGTTAGGTTTTCATTCTCCAAATTGACACCTTGCTCGCACCAAAGTCCCCAACCATTTCTGTAACTGCAGGACTTACTTCCTGTACTCTATCTCAGGTCTGGGATTTCCTGTACTCTGTCTCAGGTCCGGGATTTCCTGCACTCTGCCTCAGGTCCGGGATTTCCTGTACTCTGTCTCAGTTCTGGAACTTCCTGCGCTCTGCCTCAGGTCCGGGATTTCCTGTACTCTGTCTCAGTTCTGGAACTTCCTGTACTCTGCCTGAGATCTGGGACTTCCCGTACTCTGTCTCAGGTTCTTGAGCTAGGGGTTTGCAATGCTTCCAAATAAACGCTTGCCAAGTGCACAGATCGGTGTTTCTACTTGCTGCCTTCTACAATACCTTTCTCCATGCTTAAGATGTACACTAATTTCTGTACCATAGAATTAAATAAAATGACTCAAATAAACTACTTTAAATTTCAATTTGTAAATGAACTTTTGACATCTATAACCATTATTTCTTTCTTTCTTGATGTGTTCACTTTTTGTTACTTCCTTTAATGTTCAAGAAAGCATAAAATATACTGGCAAAGGTTCATTCCATCATCCAATTCTATTGCTTGGGTCCACAATTTGTTTGAGTTTACTGATACTTTTTCTTCATAGTTCATTTCCCTCTATATCCCTTTGCCTCTGTATGTGTGCATGTGTACCACTTGTGTGTGTGTGTTTGTGTGTGTATGGATGTGTGTGTATTGATAGAGATCAAACTTAGTCTTACACTCTTTACCAAATAATTGTTTAGCTACTGAATTATATTCTTAACCTATAACTATTGTTTTTTGAAAAATATTCTTCTTAGCACATAAGAATTTTATGTAATAACAAGTGTCATTGTAAAAATTTCAGACAGTTATATAATGAAATTTGATCATACTGACCTTATCCCATCACCTTTGCATTCCTTCCACTCCTGCTTCCTTCCTCCTCTAGACTATCCCATCTTCTACTTTTAGTCCTAAAAAGAAATTTCTTTTTGGTGGCCCAATTAGTGTAACTAGGATTGCTCACAGAACTGTGAGTGAGGGGTTATTTGTCAGAGTATGGGCAATGTACTAGCAGTTATACCACTTAAGCAATGCCTTTACATTTCCCCCAGTGATTAAATGCTTATAGATTCGGAGAGCAATGGTATGGCCACTTGAACTCCTCACTCCTAACAACAAGGTGGTGTCTTGAGAGCTTCTTCCTATTCTATGATGGAAGGTTGAAAGGCTCAATCTTGTATAGTTCATCATAGTCAATAGGAGCTCCAGATACAAGGCAAGTCCTGAATAAAAGACAATGTTCTACATTTCACCTTTTCTTCATCTTACATTCTTTCTGGCACTTTTTCTGAGATATTATCTAAACCATGGAAGGAATCAGATAGATGCTATGTTCACAGTTGAGCAAAGTCAATTTTTCTCAACATCTTGAGTAATTATGAACCTCTCTCATAACCACTGTCCACTGCAAAAAGTAGTCTTTCTGGTCAAAGCAAATGTAAATGCTTTGAACATAAACATAAATATTCAGAAGGCAATTTGATGGGCATATGATATGGGATTCACCTCTGTATACTGTGGTTACCATTAATGAATAAAGAAACAGCTTTGGACCTATAGCAGGGCAGAACAGAGGTAGGTGAGGAAACTAAACTATTAATCTGTGTATCACCAGCAAAGTTTCAGCACATCTGACTCTGGCAGTGGCTCCATTGCCTCTCCCTGACTCTGCCTTCCTCTTCCCATTCTATAGGCCAAGACAATTATTTATTCATTGACCAATAAAAGCAACACACAGACAGAAGGACCTCCCACATAATTTCCCCTTTAATGTTTAAATAAAAAGGAAGGCTTTAATATAGTAAAATTACATATAACAAAACAGGTATTAAACAAGAATGCAGTTACAATATTTATATCTACTTTATCTTTTATCATAATTGACAAAAACTATATCTATTTTCTATCTATTCTTCAACTCCATCAAAGACTCCAGAAAAATATAATATTACCTAAATAAACACTAAGTTCATTGTAAGCAACTTTCAAAACTCTAGAATTGACAGAGACATCTTGCTACCTGGACAGTGACCCAAAGTTCTTCTGTACTGTTGGGGCATCCATCTTTAGTCTACAGGCCCATGGTATCCTGCAGACTTTTCCATAAAGTAGGAAATTTCAAATACAGTTCTGCCTATATTGGCAGTTTGTCAGTCATTTTCCTCTGTGTTCTGCAGAATGCCTGGCAGGCTCTTTCATGAAGCATGAACCCTGAAGGATCATTTCACCTTTAGGCAGGTTCAGGAATCATTTCCCTGTGGGCCCTTCATGTTCAGTTAAGCAATTCAGGCAAGAGGAGTTCCTTGCCCAAATGGCAACCAAACTCCATAAAGAGACTCTTCAATGCCCATCATCCTCTTGAAATAGATTGGTGCTGCCAGGAGCAGATGTGTCTCACTGTCATGAAAAGTCTTAAGTTATTAAAACAGTTTAAATGCCATATTCTGAACATCTTCATAAGATCTGAAGAATATCTATCTAATTGAAATATATCTCTATACATCTAGAAAATCTAACATGACTACAAGCTTGACAATTATAGATGAGTATCTATTAACCTATATTTTTATGTATTACATTTTTAAACCAGCTACACAAACACAATACTTTAATCAAGAACAGAAATATATATATGTATATATATATATACACACACACACACATATATACACACACAGTATAACAAACTTGACCTTAAATTTGTATCAATAAACCAACATCTATACTAATGCAAATTATTCATATCTATATTATATCCCCCTTTAAATATAAAGAAGCGTTTACAAGCAATATTTGGGAATATGGGCGTAGTTTTGTGATACTGCTTCTTGATTTTTTTGGGGCACTGTTAATCAGGTCTTTCATGGTGCATCCTGTGTGCTAGGTTCATCTTAGTCAGCAGTCAGGCAAAGTAATTTCTTGAGGATGTTCAAGGTGACCTTTCAGGGCATTGTGTTCTATCAAACCATATTGGCCTAGAAGTAATTCACAGGTTCTCATCTTCCTTGGAAACAAAAGAAGAGCCTCATTTCCAAAGCAACATATCCTTAGATCCAAATTCTGAAGTCAAGATACCTTTATAATGTACATGCTAGTTTCGCTTAGCAGCCCATACAATGAAATGTTTCTCTGTACTTAGCTCCTTCACAGTCAAAACTTTCAAAGATAACAAAATAATATACATAATCCAGACTCTGTGAATTTTCCATTTTTGAGTGGCTTAATTTACTTTACTCCTTTTAAATTTGACTATCTGTACTCTGTCTGCTTAAAGACTTTTTTAAAAAAATGATTTACTTCTTTTCCAACTCTGTATACCCTTTCTCTTCTCTCTCCCAAGTCTACATACATTTATCCAACACTATGACCCATTTAGAGGTCTTTTATGTCTGAATATACCTTATTGTGAATCTGTAATTTTTTACTGTCTAGGAGCACTTCCTAAAATGCTAAGCACTTCTTAAAAACTTAAACTGCATCATTGATAAGGAAAATATAGCAGTTTT
Organism: Alexandromys fortis; assembly: GCF_014885135.2. Classification (NCBI taxonomy): domain Eukaryota; kingdom Metazoa; phylum Chordata; class Mammalia; order Rodentia; family Cricetidae; genus Alexandromys; species Alexandromys fortis. The sequence continues at coordinate 863,358 of NW_026068181.1, forward strand.
TGCTTGCTCCACCCAGTCCAGCATGACAGAGCTGCTTGCCACCTCTGAGAGCCATGCACATAACCCTACTTCCAGGCACACAGCCAGTCCATGCCACCATTAAGTAAGCTGCAGCAGTCTGCTCACAAACCCCAGTCAAGTGCTCTATAGCCAGTCCTCCTGCCTGAAAGAGTCAGAGTTTTCACTGGCAGTATGGCCCAGAAAGCCGGCATTTCAAAACAGTAAAATTTTTTCCCCTGCTACACCTGAATCAGGAAAACTTCTCTTAAAGGAGCTGTAGCACGCCATCAGCAAACAACAAGAAGCTATGTTAAACTCTGTGTTTTTGTGTCTAGAATTAAGCTCTCTCAGGTTTTTCAGTGAATTTAGTCCACTACGTTGGTGTGCCAATTGTAGTAAGGAGGGGCTGCTTGTTCATCCTGGCCACCCAGAACCAAAATAGCCACACAGAAACTATATTGATGGGTGTGGTCGATTGATAAATAACCAGACCAGCTCAATTCAAAAGAAAAAAACTTACACGACAAAAGATCCCATGAAAGTCAGGAGCACAGGAAACCAAAGAGGAAGCAGGGAGCACACCTGCAAGATTTATCTGTATTTCTTGGCCTTAGGGGGACACACCCCCAAAACAGAATGTGATTGGCTGAGCTTCCCCATCACTATATTAATTAAAACACTGCTTGGTGCCTTAGCTCTGGCTTCTTATTGGCTAACTCTTACACATTAATTTAACCCATTTCTATTAATCTGTGTATCACCACATGGCAGTGGCTTACTGGCAAAGTTTCAGCATATCTGGATCTGGCAGTGGCTCCATTGCTTCTCCCTGACTCCAATTGTTAACTGTAATACTTTCTTTGGCAATGGCAAGAATCAAGCCCTGAACTGGATGTGCTGGCACAGCTTTCTACCATGGACTCACCCCAACTCACGTAACTCTGACCTTTAAGTTTATATCTCTTGCCATAAATCTCTTGAATTATTGTAATAACACCAAGCCCTGCACTAAGAGATTGTCTATAATCTCTATTCTGCTGTAATACTGACATGTGCATCATGATGATGGCCTTAAAATATCATTTAGAGATCCCCATCGTAGAGTTTATCTTTATGAGATGGATCTATCTGTTTGGCTTTTTGTAGCTCTATTTTGAGATGATTACATTCTGTCCTTGTCAGTTCCAGGTCTTGTTCCCACACTGCTCACACTTTCTACCTTGTGGTTTGAGGAGGATTTAAATTCCTCATCATTCACTGAATTTCCACCTTTGTTCTTAGCTGGAGAAGTTCTACATCATTTCAAAGACTCAGAGTTGTTTTTATTTATTTTATCCAAAATGTTCTTCAAAGTATCTCTATCAATGCAAACCTCTTGATAGGTTTGGTGGGTCTTATTAATTGCTTCTTGAACCACAGAATTTGCTTCTTTATCAGAGCTCTACAAGCTCCCCCCACCCAAGCACTTAGTCTTTTTTTTAAGAACTAATTTTCTTTCCCTACATCCTAAAACTACTTCTCAGTGTCTTCAAATGCAGTGGCAAGGCAAAAGATGAAGCAGCAGCCTCATCTTCTGAATGCATTGCAAGCAGTCATCACGCGTCTTCTGTAGGCTTTTTCATGATTCAGAATGCAGATACCATCTTGAACTAGAGCATCCATGAGAGCCTGAACATAGAACAGAGGTCTGCACAGATAGAGCTTGTTATGCAATAACATGCAGCATTCGCACTGGGAGCTGAAGACATACATGTTTCATTTGCATCTAGTAATTCAAGTATTAGCTAAAATATTAAGAAACTAGAAACTTCAACTGCAGTCAGGAATCTCTGCTTCCACCTCTCTCCCCATCCCTCCCATCCCAGGAGGATATGCTAAAGACCATGGGAAAAGTCAGGAAATCACATTTGATGAATTTCATTGCAATACACAAAAGACATCTTTCTTTGTCACCAAATGATGGGCTTTTTGTCACCCTGCTGTCTTCCCCTATACCAGGAGATCAAGTTCTAACAACAGTAAAGACATCCAGTAACACAGCTCTTACAGCAGAAAATCTCTGGAAGGTGACTCTTGGGTATCCCAAAGCTGTGCTAAATCTACTGAGGTGGGGGGGGCAGGACTAAAAAGCATTACCTTTACCCATTCTGCCACCATTGCATTGCTTGAATCAATAACCAGAGCTGTATTTATAAGAATTAAATCTGAAGTTCATCATGATTTGATTATGAGGACAGCGTGCTGTATCTCTTCAGTGATGATTATTCAAACTGGAAGTAGACTTGCTGATTTTTTTAGTGTGTACTTCTTCACATGCTGTACAATATATAATTAACTTCACAATATGATCTAGAGGGCCCCAGCTCTGCATTTTAAGAACAAGATTTATGACATATACTCTAATAATAAGTACTAGTAATCTTAAGTGTTCCAATGAGACAGCCCTTCAATAACAATAACGTTTTTGCCTTTCAAATAAAGACTAGAAATGGGAGTTTTAGATGTAATTTTATAGAGTGTGTGAACTTCCTAAGTACCCATTCATTGACTAAAAAGGAACCTTTAATATAGGAGCAAAGCATCATCTAATGATGCTTATGTTCAGAGAACACAACATTGAAAATCCTATTTTTTCTTTTCCTCACAGGAGGCCAAATCGCATTTTCCAGTTAATCCTGATGTGGCTTGGAATGCGGAGTGACCTGGGTCTCATAATATGGTCATATACTTTGATTCTGCACTCTGTACTCAAGCTCAACTCAGCTGAAGCTATTTCTCAGGCTCTGAACACATGTAGCTCCCACCTCACCCACATCCTCTTCTTCCACACTGTTGTTGTTATTGTAGTGGTTTCTGTGGTTCACCTGGCAGAGACCACAGCCACCTTAATCTTAGTTTTGCTTAATGTGATGTGTAAAAATTTTCCTCCTTCCCTCAATCTTATTGTGTATGCACTTAGGATGAGAGAACTCAGGCAAGGCCTCCAAAAGGTACTTTGTTGGGCTTACAAAAGAAATAAAAATACAAAAGAAATAAAGAAATCTTCTTTATGATGTATGTAGACTTCATCTTCTCCTTCACTATGGTGGCATTCTAGACACATGATGAAGGGGGATGGAAAGTGCTGCCGAGACTCCCTTTGCATGATTTTTTTAATGTAAAGAATCATGAAATTTAACAAATGGAAAAAGAAAAACACCCTTTCACAATTGTTCCAAACATACGGAAGGACTGTCTACTAGGCTAGCCAAATGATACTGCAAACAGAACTAGTGATTTATGTGTATGACCCAACGTAAAACCCAATATAATAACAAGTACATGAATTATTATAGGACATGCTTGCACTTTGTTAGCTCCATGTTGAAAGCAAAGTCAGTCTGACTAATTAGCACCACCCGTGTCATGTGTGATGAGGACATAGAAAACACCTACGTGAGCATAGTCTGAGCAGACTGATGAGTGGCTGACCCAGAACAAAGAAGCAAATCCACTTATATGTGGTTGTTGTCCACTTGCCCAGATTTCTCTCTGTCCTTGGGTGCAGCTCATCATTATCTAGAGAGCTGACTTTCATGTACTGTGACTCAAGCTCCCCTATCTTGGGACTTTCAGGTGAAATAATGGTGAGTGAGAAAAAAATGAGAATTTGGGTTATTTTAGGTTCCTTGTTCTTCCACTTCCAGCCTGCCTCAACATCATATTTCTGGTAGGATGTGTCTCTTATAACAGGTCTCAAGGGTTCATCTGTTATAGCATGTGGATCTGTCCAGAGATACCTTTTTCTATTTACCTTCCCATTGAGACAAAGAAAATAATAAAGAATCTGGGTATTAGTTGGTAAGAAGTATGTCTTACTCCACTGAGCTATGTGGTCTCTTTTCTCCTGTGTGTGTGTGTGTCTGTGGACCTGTATGCTTGCATGTGAGAGAGAGGGGAGGGAGGAGAACTGTCTCTTCTTCCTCAATATAGGCCAGTATTTTCTGCTTCTCTGAGTGCATCCATGTTCAGATCTAGGGCCTTTCCTTAAAAATACTGAAATAACTACAAAGTATTTACATAAGATGAAGAAAACACAATTATAGATGCTGACATATCACAGAATCCTAAAAAAAATATTTTGAAGTGTTTAAAATAATTTACCCTATGTCACATGTCCATAACAAAATTTCAAGTTCTTCTTATGATGTAATTTCAGGTTTACAGCAATGTTGCAAGACTAGAACAAGAAATGCTTTGCTGTGCATGGTGGTGCATGCCTGTAATCCTAGCACCAGGGAGGAGAGACAGAGGTGGATCTCGTGAATTCAAGGCCAGCTGGATCTACACAACAAGTTATAGTCCAGCCTAGGCTACATGAGGAGATCTTCCCCGAAACAAACAAATGAACAAAACAAAATAAAAATTATATGCACTATTCACAGGGATTTATCAAGCATATATATATATATATATATGTATATATATATATATATACTCAAGTTGAATTATCTTCTTTCCATATGTACTATTTTTCTGAGCTATCATAAGTGAATACTGTTTATTCTTAAACACCTTACTGTGCATTTGCAAACATGAAGACAATGATTTATATAACCATGAAAGCATTAACAAAGTTAAGGTGCCAGGGGCCAGCCCCAGCAGTTGACAGTTCCCTGAGAGAAGGTAAGACGTCGGCGAGGGAAGAAGTGTGCCAAGCATGGTGGTGGTGGTGGTGAAGAGAACCCTGCAGCCTGCCTGACTGGCAATCAGGTTGCTTCTTTATTTATACAGATTTATAAGTCAAAGACAAATTCATGGTTTTGAAAAAGATACAGATTATTATCATTTTTGTCTCCAGACAGGTGTTTGATTTTCTAGACCATGTATGGGGGTCATAGGTTCAGCTACAATTAATAAGTACAGAACAGATTTTTCTTCTATCATAGTCCTATAACTCTATTTCAAAGCATCTATAGCCTGTTTTTGCTAAGGAAATCATATGTTTTACATAACAGCCAGTTTCCAGGCTGACAGCACTGTGGTTTCAGAGAGCCAGGCAAATCGAGAGTATCTGAGCCAGTTCAGGTGAATCATCGTGCCTTGAATAGTGTGCTATCAATCCTTAGTAGAGAGTGCTACTCTTCAATCAGCCTATCATTGAACTTCTCTTTCTCTAGGGCCATGCCCTGCATACTCCCCTATTTAGCATGTTACTTATTCAGCAAACTCTGAACATAATGTAAGAGGAGACCTTTGATCTGTAGTCAAATTTCCTGGTCAGTTGGCGCTCACCAGTCTCCTTTACGTTTACATTGTTCTAATTGCCTTGCTTGGGTTTGCTCAGGGCCGGGTGTACCAAGAAGATCCTGGAGTCGTGGTTTCATAAAAAATCATTTCTAGTATCTCTGTGCTTATTATCATAATCTCCAGGACATAAGAAAGATTTCTGAATAGGGCCAGATAAAATGATGCCCCTAAAAGCCAAAGGAATAGTAACTTTAGGATTTTCCTAAAGAGACTCAGACATAATTTTCTCTGGCAGACAACATTAAATGAATTATAACGCAGCATACCCCCAAACGTGCTGCCTGCAGTGCCCAAACTGACAGCATGACAGCCAAGGCAGCAGTCGGCTCAGCTGTGCTGCAGCTGTGCCAAGCAGCTGTGCTCACTTCATGATTCTCGCCGTTTCCAGTGGCTATAGCTGTGCCATTAAGGAAATCGCATCAGTATTTTAATTTAGTCCACCTGGGTCTAGTTTAGATTTTCAAAGTTCTATGGTATCATTGGTGGAAATGCTTTGAGAAACTATTTGAGATTCAATAAGGTACAAGATCGAAAATTCCATTTGCTTTTTACATCTTCATGAGACATTTCTTTTTATTTCAGCTTTGCAGTATAATGGGCAAGCGTGTATTTTTGAGGTATGCAGTATGCATTTTGATATGCCTATGTGTTGTGAAGTATGATTATACTCAAGCTAACTCATGTCTTATCAACTTTACAATATTCACTAAAAGCAGTTCCTACTCTTCTTGCTAAAAAGCCACACAACAGCAGCGTGTCATTCAAGAGGAATCAAGCAGACTCCCACCACAAGGCATTAGTATTGGTAATATAAACTAAAAATCATGTATTTATGTGCATTTATTTATTTGTATATGTGTGTCTGTGTGAGTGTTTGTACACAGGCCAACAGGCATATTTTGTGTGTGTGTGTGTGTGTGTGTGTGTGTGTGTGTATGTATGTGTCTGGGGTAATAAAATCCCTGGTCCTCATGATTGAACAAGTCTTCCTAACTGCTGAGCCATCCCCGCAGCCCCAGTAACACAACTTTGTAAAGCAGTTTTTCGAGTATGTAAGCAACAGGACAGATGACATGGATGAGCGCTAGCAGCCTGCCGCAGAGGGGCGTGTCCCATTGCCATGAAACAGCAGTCACTCAAGTCCAAGAGAAGCTCATTTACTTAAATTTATTCTTTGAAAACTTCATACAGGTGGCCATGTATCCTTTTTGTTTGTTTGTTTGTTTGTTTGTTTGTTTGAGACAGGGTTTCTGGGTAGCTTTGGAGCCTGTCCTGGAACAAGCGCTTGTAGACCAGGTTGGCCTCGAATTCACAGAGATCTGTCTGCCTCTGTCTCCCAAGTGCTGGGATTAAAGGCATGCGCCATGATCCCCCAGCTTGTAGCTTGATCATAACCACCCCTCACATCCCCTCGGGTTCTCCTGGATCCCTCACCTCCTCTTCCTCCCTAACTCTTGCTCTCTCTATTTACTTTACTTATTTTTAGCACATTGAGTTGTGTTAGTACAGCCCATAAACATGTGAGTGTGAGTTCATACACTGGGGCATCGGGCACCAATCAGTGTCCACACCTATGGAAAAAAGTGACACCCTTAGCTAGTAGCCATCAACTGTCCAAATACAAACAGTAGCTCGCAAGACCCCTCCACCTTACTCTTCTATCAAATAGGAACAATTTCCATTTTTGTTGAATATTTTTTGAGATAATCTCACTATTTAGCCTAGGTTAGCCTCAAACTTGAACTGTTCTTGTCTCAGCCTCCCAGGTGCTTATTTCTGGTAGCACAGACTAAACTGATTCATTTTTTTATTTTATAATAAGAACACTAAGCAAATACATGAAATATGTTTAAACATCAATACAGTGTATGAATTTTATTCACATTTGTTTGTGATTGCAGGTTTCTTATTAAAAGTAATTCTACAATTGTATAGATGTTTCCTGTAAAGTGTATAAAAATTTGCCCACGTAGATGCCGATAGACATGTGATTTCTCAGCTTTAGGTTATGCTACAACATTGTAGATTATGTTGCGATCGGTGTTCTACTTGTTGTATTCTGGTGAATGTAGGTGTACACTTTATTGGAGAGAGAACTGGAGTTTACATGTATTTTTCATTACAAGATACACAAAAAAATAGCTGTTAGTATTTACACCAGTGGTTCTCAACCTGTGGGTTGCAACCCCTTTGTAATCTCACATCAGATACCCCGCATATCTGATATTTATATTACAGCTCCTAACAGTAGCAAAATTGCAGTTATGAAGTAACAGCGAAATAGTTTTCTGGTTGAGAGTTACCACAACATCAGGGACTATCAGTAAATGGTCACAAAGTCAGGAGGTTGAGAACAAACATTGCCTTACATTCCTGCTATGTGTAGTGTGCGACAGGGCCAGTTCCTCTTCCAGGGTAGCACCTGATACGTCTAGGTTTTTCATCCCCTACCCATGCTGGTATGCATCCTACATAGTGAGAGACTCAATCTGCATTTATTCTCCAGGTAACTAGGAAAGCCAATGGCCACCGGCATTGTTTGTTGACATGTTTGTTCTTCCCTGCCTTTTTCTTTTTCTTGCCAATTTTGACGGGGTGATTTACAAGCCTGGTTATGTATGCACACAGCCAATATCAGCTCTTCCTTTGTGTCTGGTGTTTTTGTATTTTGTCTTTTTATCACTAAAGTATTAAATTTTTATTTACTCCAGTCTGTAGTTTTGTGAATAACATTCTTGTGACTTCATTTCAAAACCTTGACTACTACAAATCACAATGAAGATACATGTTTTAGTTTTCATAGCTGGTTCTATTTTTTTTTTTCTGAAACTTACTTTGACAAGAGCCATCTAAGGCAGGCTGATCTCCTTGAGTTCCAGGACAGGCTCCTGAGCTGCAGAGACACCCCACCAAAAGAAGTCCTTTCTGAAAATCGCAATCCCTCCGAACTCCAACATTAACAATTCGCACGCCACAAACCCCGGAACACACATTCATCCTCACGCACCCACATACACAAGCACAGTTTGATGTTCCTTTGGGAATCATAGGCACTGGATTTGAATTCTGCCACAGTTGTTAAAGCACTTTCAACATTCATTAGGCTCTGAGCTTCCAACTGGATATGCCTGTGTGAATTTTTTATGCTGTTTCATGGCAGATGGTCAGGGTTTCAAAAAAAAAAAAGTGAACTTGTAGAACGCCATTTCTGTACTCTAAACACTTAGTTAAGTTGGAAGTGAAATTTGGAAGCAAATAGAGAATTTGGGATTTAATTTTTTTTCTAGGGTGAGAAAAAATATGAGATATGATTAGAAATAACAAACATAGAGCATTTTTCCTACAAAGAAGCAAAACACACACACACACACACAAAAAAAAAATCCAAGCGATTCTTATAAAAACAAAGGAGGCAGTGAAAATGCCCGTTGTGTCCCTTACACAATACAGTGTTTGTTGAGGTCATTTCCATACAATTTTTATTTAGAAATATCACAGAGAGTAGTACACTAGAAGGCATTTTCTCCCAGGGCAACCAGACCCAATCCTCTAGTGGACCCAAGGGAATGAGGATACAATTACTGCATCACTTTTCAAACAAAACTTGTCTAAGAGACTCCGGACTTCCTCTCCTGGGGCCGTTAGTCATGGGTACTGGAGGGATGGCATCCTCCTTGTCTTGTGGGTGTGGGGGATGCCCCTCAGTGGCCACACTGCCTAGCCCGATCCTCAGGATTCAATAAGTATCCCTTACAGTTTGGAAATGGGACCTGCCGGGTGTGTGGCGCTCACCCAGGCTTGGAGAGGGGTGCAAGGGCATACGGTGTGTGTGTGGGGGGGGGGGGGCTTCATATACACCAGCAGCAGCGTTCGCGATGGTAAAGCTGCCCTGGAGGGGTCTGAGCCCTCTCTTGGCCTTGGCGGGACATGTCATCTGTGTGCGTGCGCTTTTGCTGCAGGTCCTGCGGAGCCCCTGCATCTGTGAGTTTGCTTGGTCTGCTCAAGCCTCAAACTGCTCCAGTGCGTTCTCGGGTTAGGTGAGAAGACCTCGGGCGTTGGGGGACCCTGGACATTGGGGTACAGAGTGGGGGGCGTAATCCGACGCCACTGAGAGGTTACTGGAACTGGGGCGCAGGACCACCTGGGTTTGGGTGTTGGGGACTGGCCAAAGACCCCGCAAGCACACAGTTGTCAACCTCAGGGCGCCACCGCAGCTGCGGGCCACCTCAGGCAGCTCGGATCCCAGGCAGACAAGGAGCCCGTGGGGCACAGACGGGAGCTCAGGGTTTGGGATGATGGGAAGAATGGAATTCAGAGCACAGGCTGTGCTGCCACAGGACAGGAGGTAGCTAACATGCCTTTAGGTCGTTATTGGTGCAGCCTGCCTGGGTCTCAGCATGGCAAGTGCTCCAGGCAGCTGCTCTCCTGGAACTGAATCACAAAGATGGAGAAGGTAGAGTTAGTTTCCTGGTTAGTGAACCAGGAGGGAAGGCACATGAGTTTTACAGGGATCTGCATGCTGGCTCGTAAGAAATATGGCTTTACCGAAATATAACTTTTATTTTTTATTTATGGCTCCTCACCCACAAGAACTCAATTAAAATGAGTTCTATTTTTATGATTATAAAAACAAAACTCCCCCTTCAAAAACCATAAGCCCAAAGGGCAGAGACTATAAATGAGAAAATAAATATCAAAGGTGACAGCACATTATTGAAAAATACATATTAAATAAGAAATACTATAACAGGGGCAAAGACATGATAGCCTTTAGTAAGACATAGTAGTATTAACAGTATATGTAATGTATGCACGCAGAAACATGTTAGGAAATATGTATATTTAACAAAGGCAATGGGAAATCTCAGAGGACAAAAATGGTAAAAAGGGATTGGTAGAAAGAGTAAGCCAAAGGACTCATCATTTTAGGCACCATTAGCTGCTCTTGAACTGTGCCAAACATTTAATTTGGAAAAAAATTAACATAGCTCAGGATGTTAAAAGACAATAATGAGAAATCATGAAGAATGAGGAAACCCAACTAAAAATTCCACTGACTTGTAAGATCCTATGGGCTACTGAGGACTAAATCACTAAATTATTTTCAGAATCCTTTGAACAGTGCCTCAGTAACTAAGGAGCAGCATCGATTACTGATTAGGAACATGAATTTTAAAAGTCCAAGTCCTAAGTGTTTAATCACTGAGACGATGAAATCCTTCATTCATCTATTTTTTAAAATTTATTTATTTCAGAGTCTTGCAGCGTGTCCCAGGTTGGACTGGAGCTCTTCTGCCTCAGTCTCCCCAGTGCAGGGATTTATAGGCATGCAACCAACATGCCGGGACTAAACTGTTCTTTAAGATTATACCTATAGGAAGATGTGGATTGTCATTAACAGTTGAGTAAGGCATCCTTTTTTTAAAAAGTCTCTTTTAAGAAGTAGTAAAAGAATACAGTGGATTGTTAATCTATCAGGATGAAAATTTATCTTTCAAAAATTTAGAGTCAGGATCTGATCAGTAACAATCTCTTGAATGAGTCACTGAATTAACAATAAAGAACAATACAAACAAAACTGTTCCTTTAAAATTACTTGAACATTAAAATGCATTATGGTTTATACTGACAGTAATTGCAACCGATGTCATCTTTTGTCCCTTCTTTAGAAAGCCTACACAATTGTAAGCAGTTTCATGGTGGTGCTAGCCTGGTCATGTCAGTGCAGAATAACACAGATCTGAGGCCAGCTTTCTTTGTTCTGAACGGGATCCCAGGCCTGGAAGACATGCACGTCTGGATTTCCTTCCCGTTCTGTTCCATGTATGCAGTGGCTATGGTGGGGAACTGTGGCCTCCTCTACCTCATCTTCTTTGAGGACTCCTTGCACAGACCCATGTACTACTTTTTAGCGATGCTTTCTCTAACCGACCTTGTCATGTGCTCTAGTACGATCCCTAAAGCCCTCTGCATCTTCTGGTTTCATCTTAAGGAAATCGGATTTGATGACTGTCTGGTCCAGATGTTCTTCATCCATACCTTCACAGGGATGGAGTCTGGAGTGCTCATGCTCATGGCTCTGGACCGCTACGTAGCCATCTGCTACCCTTTGCGTTATTCCACCATCCTCACCAATCCTATCATTGCCAAGGTTGGGTTTGCCACCTTCCTAAGGGGGGTGCTGCTAATTATCCCATTCATGTTTCTCACTAAGCGCTTGCCCTACTGCAGAGGCAATATAATAAACCATACCTACTGTGACCACATGTCTGTAGCCAAGTTGTCCTGTGGCAATGTCAAGGTGAATGCCATTTATGGTCTGATGGTCGCTCTCTTGATTGGGGGCTTTGACATCCTGTGTATCACTGTCTCCTACACCATGATCCTGAGGGCAGTGGTCAGCCTGTCCTCTGCAGACGCTCGGCAGAAGGCCTTCAGCACCTGCACTGCCCACATCTGTGCCATCGTTTTCTCCTACAGCCCAGCCTTCTTTTCTTTCTTTTCTCACCGCTTTGGGGGTCACACCATCCCTCCATCTTGCCACATCATTGTGGCTAATATTTACCTGCTTTTGCCTCCCACTATGAACCCTGTTGTCTACGGAGTGAAAACCAAGCAGATACGAGACTGTGTCATTAGGATTCTTTCAGGGTCTAAGGATTCCAAAAGCCACAGCATATAAACACATTTTGCCAGGGGGACAGAGAAGAATTACACAGAATTGCCTGTTAAGGCAGGAGCTGATAAAAAAAAAAATCCTAGTAAATGTTCTTTCTTTCTTTCTTTCTTTCTTTCTTTCTTTCTTTCTTTCTTTCTTTCTTTCTTTCTTTCCTCCCTCCCTCCCTCCCTCCCTCCCTCCCTCCCTTCCTGTTTTTTTGAGGCAGGGTTTCTCTGTGTATCAGCCTTTGGCTGTCCTGGAATTAGCTCAAGTAGGTCAGGCTGGCCTTGAACTCACAGAGATCCTGCTGTCTCTGCCTTCTATGTGCACCCACCCCCATCAGCTTCTCACTCTTTTGAAAAACTAATCTAATGGATAGACCCGATTTCATTTGACGAAGCCCAGTGAAAAATGAATAGAGCACGAGGACTTTAAGTCTTGTTTGCAAATATCAACTTTAATTTCTACGTTATTTGCAAGCTTCTGCTTCTTCTAGAATATGTATGTATGTATAAAGATATGAAATACTTGTATCTTCAAGTGCTTCTTTCTTCCTGAAAAAGATAGGGATATTTCCCATAAAGTCATGAATACTATACACTTTAAATAGCTAGGTATCTCCATAGGATCTTATTAGGCTCACTAGGTTTCACCTATCCAAGCCACTGGCATAATTACTTCAAAAAGAAAAACTGACCATCTCATTTCCTTCAAGAGGACCGTAAAAAGCTTGCAGTCTAGAAAGAGAGCTAATTCTGTGAATCAAATAAAAAAAGTATATATTTTCTTCTAAAAACATCATATGAGAAACTATCAAATTGTATATTTAAGTTTTATCAGATTGTGAATACAATAAAATTAAATGTTTCTCTAATATTTAAAGATTCTATTAAATTAATAAAAATAGTACAGAGAAATAGTTATTTTTATATTTAATGTTTCATTAGCTGAGTTGATTTTCCAAGGAATACAGAGCAAACACAATTTTTATTCATATCTTTCTCTGTTCAGGAGTCAAGAAAACACATTTTGTTCTCAAATTAGTGAGGTACAGTCATCAAGTTTCAGCCGTTCATTCCATAAATCATTCTGTACTGTATCACATTTAATGACCTGGGAGATGACACCATCTTTATAATAGGTGCTGGAGACTATTACCAAGGTCCACAACTAGTCAACACACTGCACAAGTGCCTATAGGGTGTCCAGTCCCAACTGATGTAGCCAGATTGTAGCGTATACACCTAAGGCTCAGGGAAAATAATGGAAGCTGGGGTGGGAAGATTATAAGAACTGGAGGATCAGGGCACTTGCTGCTAGATATTACTTTCTAGACTTAACAGGGAAGGTGCATCCATAAAACCCTAACAGCGTGGTTGCCTAAAACAAGATCTTCCTAATGTAAACACCAGTGGACATTCCTGTGTGAATGGGGGAAGTTTCACAAGGCCATATCCCAAATGAAGAATTACTAGCAGCCAATGGTTTCTGAGATAGGAGAATAAGTTTTTCTCCCAGAACCATCCCCCTAATAGGTTATTTAATACCAAGAGGTTAGCCATGAAACATGTCAGCAACACTAAGTGAGTTTTGTAGATGTTTTATATGTAACAATATGTTTTATATGTAACAATAATTAAAGAAGAGTTCATGGATTTGAGATATGATGGGGGAAAAAGGGAGGAATTGGAGAGGAGGTAGAGATGAATGGAAATTATGTAACAGAATAAAAGTTATTTTAAAAAATTGTGTTGTGTTATGGCTTATTTGATAAAGTGCTTATCATGTAATCATAAGAATCCTGAGATTCAGAACTAATGTGAATTAGGTAAAAGCAATGGCATGGGCTTGTAATCTCAGCATTCAGGAGCTGGAAAGAGGAGGCTCTTCATGACTGGCTGGACAGCTATCTAGTCTAATTGCTACATCCATAGATCACCATGTTTGCTTATTTAAAAAATAAAAAAAGAAGAAATCTCAAAGTTAGGTGAGTTGGGAGGTGAAGGTGGAAGGGGTGGATGTGAGAGCAGTGGGGGAAAGGAACTCATCAAAAAAGTTGCTTTCAGTAAAGAGAAACTAATTCAGGTACTGTATTAATTATTTAACTGGTCACTAAACAGGGAAGGAAAAACTGTGGAGTGCTCAGTCCTAAATGGAAAAGAAAGTATATTATCTCACCCCTGTACTGACCCACAAGTCTCAGGTGTTTTCATGAGTGATGGTGTGGAAAGATTGCAAGAAAGACACTGCAGGACAGATACACTTGTCAACTCACGGACACTGCCATAGCACATGGAAGACCTGTGCAACTCGAACCAGACAAGTGTCAGCATGGATGAGGAGATGGCCGTACAATCCACCATGAGCAACGATTGAAATCTGATGACTTGCAGAAGAGAGTCAGCTTTCTTTGAACTGGTAGGCCACCACAACGCAGGGCAAGCCACATTCCCAAGAGTAGTTGGGCAGCGTGAAGTGGACTTGATGCTGTTTGTTTGCTTGTTTAAAAAATAAAAAAAGAAGAAATCTCAAAGTTAGGTGAGTTGGGAGGTGAAGGTGGAAGGGGTGGATGTGAGAGCAGTGGGGGAAAGGAACTGAATATTATCAGTTTTTACAGCCACCAAGATACAAGGATTTTCTACATGAAATACACTACACCCATGAAAAAAAAGATAATTTCAATTTTCTTTATTAGTCTGAAAGTTGAAACAATCTATATGCTCATCCAGTGCTGAGGGATAAATAAAATTGAGGATTATCAGTACGTACCAGAGGTTACTCAGGCATAAAGAAATGAAAGACTGATACTTGCAATAACGTGCTAGACACAAAATTAAATACTGCATAATGCCATTTTAAAATAAATATTATGAATAAATAAGCTAGTGAAACATAAATCAAATTAGCATATTTTAAAAAATTATTTTTATTTTATGTTCATTGGTGTGCACATGTCTGTGTGAAAAGCCCTGGAACCGGATTATAGACAGGTGTGAACCTCCGTGTGGGTGCTGGGAAGTCAACCTAGGTCCTCAGGAAGAGCAGCCACTGCTCTTAATCACTGAGTCATCTCTTCAGCCCTAAAATTAATGTTTTCTGAGGCAAAGAGGAGGGGTAATAACAATGATCATTTACAACTGTCACAATTCCACTTTAGATACTAGGAATACTTTTGGGCTGTGGTGATAGTTGCCCACCACAGAGAGTACACTAAGAGTCTGAATTAGGTACACCAAAAAACTAAATGCCCAACACAGTTTTCTGAGAGTACCACCATTGTAAAACAATGTGTGGTAAATATGCTTTAAAATATGGAGGCTGGAGAGATGGCTCAGCGGTTAAGAACACTGGCTGTTTTTGAAGAGAACACTTATATGGCAGCTTATGACCTTCTGCAGCTCCAGTTCCAAGGAATCCAGCTCCCTCTTCTGACTGCCTTGGGTGCCAAGCACAGGGACAGTATATAGGCAGGCAAAACACTTAATACACATAAAATCAAAACAAATAAATCTTAAAAGACATTTTCTCTACATGATTTTTATTTTTTCTAGCAAAATAAAAGAAACTATATAAGAAAATAAAATTATTTGTGTTTTAATATTGTGTCATTGAAGCTTCTACTAAGATCTATAATTTATGTTTATTAAACTGAATAGTAGAATGGGGCAGATGATAGATGGATCACAGATGTGCATTGACTGGAAAAAGATAATTTATGCATCCTATAACAAGGTTGATTTTTATCTCCTTTGAAATACATTTCATTTTCCCAGACTTATAAAAATATGTAACTTTATTTATATTTTAAAGAAATATAAAATTAAAATCTACTATTGATTTAATATTGCAATTCTCACCATTGCCATTATTACCACAAGATTTAGCATCTAATTATTTATAATTTCATATGTATGCATACTCTTAAGTTTTTGATAAAACTTTGACAATGCTTTCATATTCACCCACATTCACTGTATCAAATCCAGAACCTATGTTGTCTTTTTTTTTTAATAATTCTTAGCCTGACTTGGGAAATAATAACAGTTCAATGGTATAAATGTAAATATAGACAAGTAAAATGAATAACTAAGATAACGTACAAATGTGTAGCAATCCGTGGTGGAAACATTCTACACTAATTTCCTTCAGCTTCTTCCTGTCCCATTTGTATTGCTTTCTCCTTCACTTGCCTTATTTTTCTAACTGAGACTTCAAGTAATCATGCTGAATAGAAGGAGGGCAAGCAACATTCTTGTCTTGTTCCTGACTTTGGTGGAAATGCTTTGAGTTTTTATCCATTTAGCAAGTTGTTCCTTGTGGATTAGTTATATGTTGTCTTTATGAAATTGAGCTATGTCCCTGTATTCGTAGATTTTCTAGGGATTTTATTATTAAGGGGTGATGGATTTTGCCAGAGACCTTTTCTGGATATAATGAAACAATTATGTGGTTTCTGTTTTCCAGTCTATTTTATGGGGCAGATTTCATTTACTGATTTATGTATGTTTATACATTCCTGCACTTCTAAGATAAAGGTGACTTGATATTGAAAAATGATCTTTTTGACAGTATTTATTTATTTATTTATTTATTTATTTATTTATTTATTTATTAAGATTTCTGTCTCTTCCCCACCACTGATTCCCCTTTCCCCCCCTCCCCCAATCAAGTCCCCCTCCCTCGTCAGCCCAAAGAGCAATCAGGGTTCCCTGCCC
>NW_026068181.1:880949-896348 GCF_014885135.2 Alexandromys fortis
TTTATGGGAAACACATGATATGGTAGTTGGAATTTATTTTGCTGTCAATTTGAGATGTTACAGGAAACTATCAAAATTGGAGATCATACAATCATATTATTTCCTCGATAATTCTAGACATTCAATGAAAGATGGAACAGCTCAAGAGAGTCTGCAGAAAGAGGGAGCTTTGGAACTTCTTTGCAGCCAGTGAGCTTAGCTATGTAAAGGACAGGGACCAAGGCAACATCATGAGCAGTGGAGGGCATGGGAGCAACTGAGGAGTAGCAAATGAAGCCTTTTAAAGCTACTTTTCTTATTGCTGAGAGAAAAGACTCTGAGAAAGGAACTTCAGGGAGAATACTTGCCTTTTACAGTTTGAGAAATGTATTAGCACTTCTTGCCCACTCTCTAATTCTCTTGTTTCTTAAAAGAGCATAGCTTTTCGTTTTATTGACAGAAGACTCATTTACGATGCTTAATCCTTTCTGATGACACTAGGGGAGCCTGCTTTCGTATGAAGATATAACTGTAGATATTAAAGATGCTTATTGAGGAAGTGCATTATTGTCTATATTGTGTAACAGAGAATAAGCATAGTGTGATATTTGAATTACAGTTTGATTTTGTTTTAAGGTAGGGTCTTTATCTGTAACTCAGGTTGGTCTGGAGCTCACTGTGACTCGTTGAACTCATGGCAATCCCCCTGCCTTGGCTTCCCATGTATTACAAGTGTGAGCCACCACATCTGGAGAGAGTACTACCTTGTAAGTGATTATACCCATGTATTAATGTTACTGTTTCAATATATCTGTCTATACTCAAAACAGCACGAGGAAATTCTTTATAAGAAAAATTAAATTGTGATATACTGGAATTTATTTTGGTAAATGTATTTTGTAGTCATTAAGTATTACATTGACCTTTACAGTTCTCTTGCTGAATTTGGCAAGTGTGCTCAGAATGAGATTTAAAGTTGTACCAATTTACTCTTGGTAATTAAAACTATAGTAAAAATATGCATAATAGCTTGGTAGAGGCTATGAAAAATACTCCTTAGAAAACAGCACACATATCAGAAATACATTTTATATTTTTGGTTTGTGAATCTCTATGCTTTTCCTAATTTCAGGATTGGCTTCTATAGTAGTTTCTACACAGAGTATAGCTGGACTAGTCACAGACATTAAGAAACAATGAGTTGTGATATTCTCTATGCAACAACTTGTGACTACATATGTTCATGGAAACCTTCGTCTTCTGGCAATCAATTATATATGTGTGTATCCTAGGTGCATGTATATACAGGCATACATACCACATACATAATACTTCAGTTTTTATTTCTTTAATAATATCTGTTAAGGTATTCTAAAACTATATGCAACTGTGAAGACATTTACGGGTCTGACAAAAAGACATATGGCATTTTGGTTTACGTGGAAATACAAATTTTATATTGTTGATTGATATTGTTCTTTTGATAAAAGTACCAATCTAAAGCCTTTTTAGCCTTCTTATTGTTTGTTTCAGAACAATAAATTAATGATAAAATATAAATTTTAGATGCAACAAAGATCTGATTATGTGATTTAAGTGACTTCTCCATTTAGAAATCCGTGTGCTGTCAAGGTGAGGAGGAATATTGTTAAGAATTTTAACCAAACCTAGAGATGAGTCAGTGCAATGTATTAGCTGGCCTTGTGCTACACCAACCACATTCTGCTTCTTGATCTAGCTTTTTCTTGTTTTTATTTCTATTTTGCCTGAAGTTAACATAACTTGGGGTATAGTTTCACTTTTGTAATATGTTTATCATTTATCAATAGTTTAAAGATAATTTTAATTCTTATGCACCTTCTTTATATTGTTAAAAAACTAACTGAAATATGATCAGTTTGTAGTACTAATTAAATAATTTATTCTGAAAGGAAACATTTCAAATAATTTCTTCCCATTTCTTGGTATTTTTTTTTCTCTAATTGTTATGAGCTTTGGAAAAAATATTACATTTCTGCTTATTTATGAGGTAGGAATTATATTTTTTATGGTGACTCATTTTGTGTTTTACATACAACAGTGTTTGTTGAAATAGGAGTGGCAGGGCTGCGTCCCCGGCACCCGGCCGCCCACATGGCTAGGTTATGCCCCGAAATAATTACACGGAAACTGTATTCTATTAAACACTGCCTGGCCCGGCTAGTTCCAGCTTCTTATTGGCTAGCTCTTACATATTGTTCTAACCCATTTCTAATATTCTGTGTAGCCCACGAGGTGGCTTACCAGGGAGAATCTTAACCTGCGTCTGTCTGGAGTGGGAGAATCATGGCGACTCTCTCACTCAGCTTCTTTCTCCCAGCATTCTCTTTTGTTTTCTCCGCCTACCTAAGGGTTAGCCTATCAAATGGGCCTAGGCAGTTTCTTTATTAATAAGAAATCACTCCCACATCAAGTGTTAGATTTAAGTTTAATGATGTCATGTTCAAAATAGTCATTAATCTGGCCTCCTATTCACATATACATTTACATCTAATAGGTGTCATGTAACCTGCTGTATACTGGAAACAGAAAAAAGTAAAGAACATGTGATAAAATTTAAATTTATAAATTTTTAAATTTATAAGCAACCCTAAAAATATAAGAAGATTTTATATAACCACAGTTAATATTTCAAACTGAGGTTGATCACTTTAATGCTTTATTAACTAATATTTAACTAATATTAGGTCAGGAACTGTGTGTTACCCAAGACAGAGCTGTTTGTAAGTAGGTAAAGTTTTAGGAGGGTTGGGTAGTGGCAACAGGACCTAAAAGGAAATACTTTGCAAACATACCAATATGACATGAGTAGACAGCATGCATCAACCAGAAGAAATCGTCTGCTCCGCTCCATTAGACAAGACCATAATCCCACTCAGATATAAGAACAAGAAACTTGCCTCGTTTTTTCCCAAAATTTTCTTTGGCTTTATAATATTCTAAGAATGTATATTTTGAAGAACACTATTGTGAACATGTACATAGGACACCACTGACTCTCACAAAGGCTGGTCTGTGCCCTCAGTGCAAAACAAGGAGGTGGGGAGAAAAAGCCAGTAATAAACGATCAAATACCAAGTCATCAACAAACGCAATGCTAAGCAACCACTGTGGTGACTGGACGTTTATTCTGAGAGACTTTAAGAAATATTACAAGCAAATAGAGATCAGCTGCAACCAAAGGCAAATAAGAGATGAGGCATTTGACAAACTGGAGGGTTTGACATTTTCTGGTCCCTCCACTGTTCCAATAACACGAGCATCCAGTTTAGTACACGCTCCTGTGGGATTATGATTAGTAAGATCCTCCTGGACAAAATGAAGGCTCTTAGGAAAACATGCATGAAAAGTGTAATTAAGGAAGTCTCCAGTGGAGTAAGGTTCTTATGTACGAACCCCTAGCAAATAACATATGTTCATGAGATTCCCTTATACAGGGAGTTTCTAGATTTCTACAGCCTCTTAAGCACATACCCATCATCAAGGTATAACCTTAGGTATAAAGTAATCAACAAAGTTGATTAGGAAGATTTGATATATAATATAGAAGAAAAAAGTCATAAAAACAAATAAAACCAACTTGGAACAATAAGAAATCTGCGAAGCACACACACATTCTACAACATCGTGATGGCCAGTTTTGTCATTGTGACGAGACAGAATCTTTTGGCAGTCAAATCAAATATTTGTCTTTGAGGGAGTTTCCAGACAGGAAATACCTACTATGAATGTGGGTGACAGCATTCCATGTCCTGGAGCTCCAGAATAGATACAAGAAAACAAGCAGAGCACGCATGGTCATCATTCTGTGATATCTGACTGCAAAAGCAATGTGATTTGCTGTCTCATATGCCTACTGCCATGCCTTCCCTGCCATGACAGACTGAATCTATCCCCTCCAAGTGGATGGCAAAATAAACTTTTCCTTCCTTCCTTCGTTCCTTTCTTCATTCCGTCCTTGGTTCCTTCCTTCCTTCCTTCCTTCCTTCCTTCCTTCCTTCCTTCCTTCCTTCCTTCGTTTCTTCCTTCCTTCCTTCCTAAGTTGCTTTTTTGGAGGGGGTATTTGATAACAAAATGAGAAAGGCAAATTATATGCTTGCATATTTATTGCCAGATTCACAAAAGCTGGTAGGTTAAGTTTTGCCATTAATGCTTGAAGAAGCCTCATCTATACATGACTGCTATTTACTCAGTTAAAAATGGCAGGCTACAAAATTTATTGCTGAAATGAGAGTGAGGATCAAGTCTGTAAACACATATAAAGGTCTCAGTTCAGTACCTGCTACATAGTAAACATAAATATGATCCACTATTAAAAATAAAAAAAAGGAGAATGAAATCCAAATGTATCTGTTATATCATGGTGAGATGATAACAAACAAACTTTTCCTTAAGAAAATATGAAATTGAGACAGGCATGATGGAGCATGTCTGTAATTCTAGCCATTTAGAGGCCAAAGATAGGAAGATCAGGAGTTCAAGGTCATTCTTTGCTTCATAGTAAATTTGAAACCAGCCTGAGATATATGAGACCTGGTATTAAAAAAAAGCAAAAAAAAAAACCTCACAAAATAATCAAACGGCAATGATTCTAGTTGTGAACATTTATGTTAAGATATAGCACTAACAGTAAAAAAAAAAAGAACAAAACAGTATACTGCCTTTGCTCATGGGTATCCTGAACCTGATGGTAAGACCCTATTGCTGAAAACTCCTCAATCCGAGCTCACAGACATGGAGAAATAAAGCTGGTGATGACCTGGAATTGTTCCTCTGCCAGAATGTGCTACAAAGACAGGCTGGTAGAGGAGAAAAGTCATCAAAAGTCTTTTCCTGTGAATCCTGACAGTACGGTCATGACTGACTTGGCAATTTTGGTATCTTGGATGTTACAGGAGTAATCCATGGATTTCTGATTGATTTTAGAACTCTCTCCATGGGATATAATTCATGTTTGGTACTGTAAAATTAGCTGTGAGTCCACAAGTGGGTATATCATAGGCATTAGTGGAGATCTTACTACTTTATTTTTGGTGTGTGAAACAGATATAGCCTCAAACTGTCTTTGAAGTACATATCTGAATACCAATAGATTAGTGCAGTTCCCAAGTCTCACTTAGAAAGTTTGCTTAAGCAGTGAACAGCAATTAATACAGAGACAAGTCGTCAGAGGGCAGAGAATGAGAAACTGGTGTGTGCAGCCCTAAAGGGGACATCTATATTATAGTCATTCCCCTCATGGCTTGGAGAATATTGTGGATATGGGACAGAAACATTGTAAGAGCCGTACTGGGGATGGTTGTTGTGAAACAAAGTCTTCTAGAAATGACAAAGTCATGGCCTTCATGAACTCAAAGTATCTTGCACTAGATCAAGGAAGTCAAAATTTCAGCATAGATAATAAAGTCTTACCCCTACATGAGGAGCTTTCATAGATAAAAGACTACCAGAGTAGGAAGACTGAGTGTTCTTTAGGCAAGTGGCCTTGTTGCTTGTCCATATTCAGTGGATGATGCTACCCCATTCACTTACAGGAATTACTGACAACACTCAGTGGGTTGTGAAAGTATCCAAGCTGAGAGTAGTGGTGGCAAGTAAATTCTGAGAGGACTTATGGAAAAGTAGAGCATAGATATGACTAAAATACATTTTATGTGTGTGTGTGTAAAATTCTCAACACATTAAAAGTTCATAACTATAAATTTTTATCCTTCTCCTTTCTTATTTTAAAATAATGATGATAAAATAAGGCACTTAGTGATTGTTTTAAAAAAGTGTGCAGAATTAATGGACAAATCAATGAGTTGACAACAAGTTACTAGCGTACGATGTATATTTTGTATAGGAATTGAATCCAAAAGCTATGGCATGCTCCACCAGTGAGCTACATTCTTGGTTTTAAATTATTTATTTACTTAATTAGCTGTTTGGTAACAAAATGACCACTTAACAAATAAAGAAGAGAGATGAGAATTTATCTTTCTCATCTGTCCTAATCTTGGAAGGTTAGACTGTCAAACAATTAAAAATCCAGACTTCATTAGTCTTTTGAAGAAGATTCCAACCTCATCATGCTACTGCTGAATCAAACCGAGATGACCCCAGCCTCATTGATTCTGAATGGGATCCCAGGCCTGGAAGACATGCACGTCTGGATTTCCTTCCCGTTCTGTTCCATGTATGCAGTGGCTATGGTGGGGAACTGTGGCCTCCTCTACCTCATCTTCTTTGAGGCCTCCCTTCACAGGTCCATGTACTACTTCTTGGCTATGTTGTCCTTTACCGACCTTGTGATGTGCACTGCTTCAATCTTCAAAACTCTCTGTATCTTCTGGTCCTACCTTAAGGAAATTAGTTTCACTGATTGCCTGGTCCAGATGCTCTTCATTCACACTTTGACAGGGATGGAGTCTGGGGTACTTATGCTGATGGCTTTGGACCGCTATGTAGCAATTTGCTATCCTCTTCGCTATTCTACCATCCTCACCAACCCTGTCATTGCAAAAGCTGGGTTTGCTACTTTCTTGAGAGCAGTGGTGCTCATCATTCCTTTGATTTTCATCACAAAGCAACTTCCCTACTGCAGAGGCAATATAATAAACCATACCTACTGTGACCAGTTACCTGTAGCCAAAGTCTCCTGTGGGAATATCAAGGTCAATATTGTCTATGGTTTGATGATAGCCCTCTTGATTGGGGGCTTTGACATCCTGTGTATCACAGTTTCCTACACCATGATCCTGAGGGCAGTGGTCAGCCTGTCCTCTGCAGACACTTGGCAGAAGAAGGCCTTCAGCACCTGCACTGCCCACATCTGTGCCATCGTTTTCTCCTATGGTCCAGCCTTCTTTTGTTTCTTTTTAAACCGATTTGGGGGCAACACCATCCATCCATCTTGCCTCATCATTGTGGCTAATATTTACCTGCTTTTGCCTCCCACTATGAACCCTGTTGTTTATAGAGTGAAAACCAAGCAGATACGAGACTGTGTCATTAGGATTCTTTCGGGGTCTAAGGATGAAAAACATAGTTGACAGAAAAAAGAATAAAAAGGGAAGGGAAGTCAAGAAAACACGGGATGATCTGGTTTAAATGCGAAACCCATGTGCTCCTGTGTTGAATTCTTGGTTCCCAGCTGGTTGTACTATTTGGGAAGGTTTGGAAACTTTCAAAGTAGGGCCTCACTGGAGGAAGTAGGTCACTGGGGAGCCACCCCGAAGCATTATACTTTGTACCCCTGTCTCTGTGTTTTCTATCTGTCACAAAGTGAAGAATTTCAACAGTCACATTCTCCTGCCACAGTGATGTTCTGCTTAAATACTGGGACTAGCCACGAGGAAAAGAACCCTCTGAAATCATGAGAAAAATTAACTGTCCATCACTTAAATTCTTCGCTCAGGTGTTGTGGTCACAACAACAAGAGTGCAACATAAGAGCCAAGAAAAGAAATAGGAAGAAATATTTTTGTCAACTGTGTAGTCAAGGTCGAGAGATGTCCTTCCTAGAGATCATTGTGACCATGACAAGAAGGGCACTGAGTTGATTTTCAGATGTCATTGTCACTGTTTTTCTTCCTTCCCTCCCTCACCACTTTGATCCTCAGTACAAATTTCCAAGGACAAATACCATAAAGAAATTTATTAAAAGAAATGACAAGGTAGGGGGAGGTCATGCCCCAGATACAGTTGGTCCTGTTGTGGAATAGTGGTCAGAATGCCCCATGGAAGGCAGTGGTTGCACTCTTCTGAGAAATGTGTGTATCACCACTCCAGTCTCTCACACATCACATTGTCTTACTGATGAAGAAGACGGGAAACCGCCAGGTCATTAGTGTAAAACATGAGCCTTTGTTTCCAGTTGCAAGACATTTACAAATGTGTGCTGTGAAATTAGAAAAAAATAAGATATGTGTGTGTACTGATAAGATTAGAAAAAAAGAAATGACAGTTATTTAGTCTATACAGGCAAGAAACAAACTAAGATAAAACAAGTGAGACACAGAAGTGTAAATTTAAAAAAGTTAAAATCTTGCAGAAGTAAAGGAAATGCATTCTACCAGACTCTGCAGAAAGTCAGGTGGGAAAGTGGAGTAAAACCTGTCAAAAGAGATGGACAACCTCCTCAAATCTCTAGTCAAATAGGAAACATTAAAAACAGGGTGAAAAATTCAGACTCCATTCCAGAAGGATTGGAATGATCTGAAGAGCTGCTCTATTCTCGAGGTAGTGAGCACAGTCACAGTTAAGACCAAACAGGAAGTTTGTATTATATCTGTCAGTAACTGACTCATTTTAAAAGGGAAGAGAGGGAGAGAAAGCTGCATGCAGCAACAGCAGAGTGAGGAAAGACACAGAGCATTTTCTTCATTTGTTTTCTCCTGAACAGTGAGACGCTATTTTAAACAGTCCCTTACTGAGTTCAGTGGCTCAGTGGTCCAGAAACCTTGGTGACCTGTGATCTGAGGGGATCAAAGCAGGAGTGGCAGGATTATGTGCAGAAACGTGCCCAGCAGATTACCTGTAAAACAGTGATGTAGCTTTGCATCAGAACCTGGAAGGACTCAGAGAGGCAGGAAACAATGTCTGCAGAGAAAAACTGACACAGGGTCCAATGCCTTCTCAACATTAGGAAGGACCAAGGAGGAACAGGGCCAGCATTAGCAACCAGGCATCTGCAGGACTTCACCGAACATGTGACATGACCCCCAAAACCCTCCGTACTGATGGGACCAGCATCTGTGATTTAACTTCAGCCTTGCATAGCACCATTCAAGGGTGTGAGCGTGTGTCTCAGGAAGGAATGAGAGAGGCTTCACCAGACAGTCAAAGGAGATTGCATCCAGACACTGCACACCCACTCCATGTCCTTCCCTTTGTGTTTGGCTTCCCTTTGACATCTAATGTCAGTTTAGAAGGCCAGATCTCTCCTGCTCTATTCCTGTCTTCTCTTTTTCCCTCTGTTTTCTCCTTTTCTATTTCTATTTTCATAGGCTTCACAAAGAACAAGGGCCAATCTGGCCTGTGGGCTCTCTGTGTCTCAGCCATCTGAAATGGAGTTGAGGCTAGTTGGTTGTATTTCCTTGTTTATTTCTGTGCATTCTACCTTGATCCCAGACCATTAATGCCTCCTCTCCCAGTCCCCACTCACCTCTGTTGTTCTACACTCTATCCACTTTCTCTCCTCTTATTTCTCTGTCAATCCAATATTAATCTCTAGTCTTACACTACTTATTTCATTTTTTTTACTTTCCACTCATACCATAGTAACTAGTACCTGAATGTAAACCATACTATCAGTGTTACTTTATTTCCTAAAATGGTTGGCATTTAAGGAGTGGTTACTTATCATCTGTCACTATATCTTCTTAGTGGTACACATACTGACAGTGATCATTGTTTCAGACAGTATACTACTTTAAGAAGACTAAGTCTGGTCTTATGAATACCAGACTAACAATGAAGATAACATCTCAAACCTAGTACAACCTATTTCCTCTTAAACATTACAAGCTCTTCCACTTAAAGAATACAGTTTTAAATACAACCAATATCTTGCACATGTCCTGATGCAACAACACAAGAAACAAGAAAAATCAAGGCAGTAGGCCCTTCTCCACAAACTACTGGTCTCACAGTGATGTCCTGTAACAAGACAGAATTAAGATGAATTCTACAATATTCAAAACAGTAATTAGGAGTATGTTTAAAGAAACCAGAGAGAAGAGGAATGAACCCATGGATAAATTCCAAGAGAAACACACACAAACAGCATGTAGAAGCAGAATTCAATAAATAGAAATACTGAAAATAAGTTATTAAAAAGTTCTAGGAAAAACATTACAAATTGTATGGGTCAAGGGAAGACAGAATATCAGGCCTTAAAAACAGTGTAGAGTGTGGTGTTTAATATTAATCGTCATCTGACAGAATCAATGAAGAGATGTGTCTCTGACGACATCTCATTGGGATTGTCAGGACTAAGTTAACTGAAGTAGGAAGACACAGCATAAATGTCAGTGGTACCACTCCATGGTTTGACATCCTGAATTTCATTAAAAGAGAAAACTAGCTGGGAATAGGTGTCCATCTCTCTTGTCTTCCTG
The DNA here is from genome assembly GCF_014885135.2 of Alexandromys fortis. Lineage (NCBI taxonomy): Eukaryota > Metazoa > Chordata > Mammalia > Rodentia > Cricetidae > Alexandromys > Alexandromys fortis. The sequence continues at coordinate 891,070 of NW_026068181.1, forward strand.
ATTGTATGTGTCATGTGACAAGCTGCCTCATACTGCAGGTGTTATGCCTCTCCTGCCTCAGTGAACAGTAAACTGAATTAAACACTTCCTTCCTTAAACTGATGTTGTCCAGTATTTATTTTTCTACAGGTTTAAGGAATTTATATTCACAAGCCCTCTCTACTGTTAGGGAACAGCCTTGATAAAAATACCACTTGCCAGGGTAGAAACATGGGAATTAGAAATATCTGAAAAAAGTACAAAGACGTGAAAATAATAAAACAGAGAACAGAAAAGTACTAGGAGGGTGTTTCCGTGAATACTGAAATCACCCACATTTAGTTTCTAATTGCTTAAAATATCCCAATCCCAGGAGGTAGAAGTAAGAAAAAAGACTGTACTAACATAATAGAAGGAAATGAACAGACCAGTTGAAGGTCATGGGCTGCTAATGGTAACTTGCCCACTGTGGCGTGGCCTCTTATACTATATATGCTAATGCAGAGTGTGCTTCAGGCTTCTTTTTTCAGCCTCTCTCTCTGTTCCAGTTGTAGATTTTGATTTCTGATCTCCATTCCAGCAGAAGACTCTGATTTGTGAGTTTACCCCTATATAAATAACCATCTGTTTCTCAATTCTGAGCTAGTGTGGTTTTTCTTTTAAATGACCATCTTAATTTGACACCCACGTGGAATTGGACTCCATGCCTACTGGGTGGATGCCCTAATGGCCTGGCCAGTCCACAGCCTAGACAGTCTTCCAAACCTGCCCACTTGGCTTGATTTTTACGTAAGAATTTTTTTTTTTTTTTTTTTTTTTTTTTTTTTTTTTTTTTTGTAGAATCCCCACCACAGCCGAGTTTACTGCATGTGGCAACTTGAAAATTTTCCAAGCACACCACACATGCATGACTGCTGCATTTCCCGGGGTGGTTCCTTGCTGCTTGGCAACTTGTGTAGCTTCTGGTTTCTGCGCCCTGCTCCTGAGTTCTGGTTTTCTTGCTCCATATATGAAATTGATTTAATGGCTTTTAATTTATCAAGCAAAGCATATTTCTCAGTATTTAACCAGTATCAAGGCAGAAAACTAAAGTGGCTAAGAAACTAAAGCAGCCCAGGACCATTCCTGTCACCACCAGTTGCATTGCTTCTAATTGCAACACTGCAATCACAACATCTGCTGAACAATAAAGATTGTAGTTTAATGGATCACCTAACAGGTAATTAATAAATCATTATTGCATCTTTGTTAATAATGCAACTTTCAGTAACTTTTTTTGCTAATACTATGGATTGCATTATGCAAGGCTTATATGACTATGGTGATACTTCAATTTATTGGGTATTAGATTTCAGCTTTCTTCTCCATATTTTATCATTAAGAAGCAATATGGCACTTTTAGGAATGAAACAGTCTCTACAGATTAATAATGAACAGCTAGTTGACAGGATTAATACCATCAAAATCAAAAGTTGCCTGGAAAATTTAATATTACTCCAGACAAAATTGAATCTATATCTAAGGGTACTAAGAAGATATCTGAAAGAATTTATACTGTTGAATTTGATAATCAAAATTTGTGAAAAAGTTATGATAAATTAGCAGAAAAACTGTCTGTCCAAGATGGCAATCTGCACACTATTCAAGTAATGTCCAAGGATAAGATGTTATCTTTAAAGGAGAAACTTCAGAACTTGGAATCATATGTGCAGAATGAAGACCAGAGGTTAGGTGACTCAATGAAATCACTAGAAATATATACAGGCCAGGAGATTCAGGCTTTACGAAAGAAAATAATAAAAAAATTTGAAATAATTAAGAAAATTATTAGAGCCGATGAATAGGGTAAGAAGGCACAAGGACAGGATTTAACATCGCCAGTAGCTGTCAGAGATGACTTACCCAGGGTTTTAGCTTTCTACCCTGTAATCTACTCTAACAAAGCATCAGGTTCTAAAGGCACAAAGAAGATAGATGGATACCTATAGGAATGAATGATCTAAACAAATTATGCAAGCTGTTGTAACTTATGGCTTGCATTCTACATTTGTTAAGGAGATGATAAAGTCATGGTCTTCTAGCATGAAAGCAATGCCTCATGATTACTTTCAGTTAATTTCAGCAGTCCTGGATGATGCACCTCAATTGATGTTTAAAATTTATTTCAGAGAAGCCCACATTTTGGAACAACGGGGAAAAGCAAAAGGCCTTGAGACTTCCCAAGATCAAATTGTTGGTGAAGACCCTTATGCTGACACAGGTTCAAGCTCTTCATGATGAAGAAGTCTTTTTTATTTGTTTATTTATTTTTATTAAAAATTTCCACCTCCTCCCCTCCTCCCATTTTCTTCCCCCTTTCCCCACTCCTACTCCCACACTCTCTCCAGTCCAAAAAGCAGTCAGGGTTTCCTGCCCTGTGGGAAGTCCAAGGTCCTCCCCCCTCTATCCAGGTCTAGGAAGGTGAGCATCCAAACAGACTAGGCTCCCATAAAGCCAGTACATGCAGTAGGATCAAAACCCAGTGCCATTGTCATTGGCTTCTCAGTCAGCACTCATTGTCTGCCACGTTCATAGAGTCCAGTTTGATCACATGCTCCATCAATCCCAGTCCAGTTCCCATTAGATCAGCCCCACCGTCTCAGTGGGTGGGGGCACCCCTTGCCGTCCTGACTTCCTTGCTCATGTTCTCCCTTCTTCTGCTCCTCATTTGGACCTTGGAAACTCAGTCCAGTGCTCCAATATGGGTCTCTGTCTCTATCTCCATCCATCACCAGATGAAAGTTCTATGGTGATATGCAAGATATTCATCAGTGTGGCTATAGGATAGGTCCAGTTCAGGCGCCCTCTCCTCAGTTGCCCAAAGAACAAGCTGGGGACATATCCTTGGACACCTGGGAACGCCTGTAGTGTCAAGTCTCTTGCCAAACCTAAAATGGCTCCCTTAATTTAGATATATACTTCTTTGCTCCCATATCCACCTTTCATCCATCCCAACGTCCCATTCCCCCAAGCTCTCCCCATCCTCCCCTTCTCATTTCTCTCTCCCCATCTCCCCTTACCCCCACCACACCCCCACCTCTAATCTCCCAATTTTTGCCTGGCAATCTTATCTACTTTCAATATCCAGGAGGATAACTATGTTTTTCTTTGGATTCATCTTCTTATTTAGCTTCTCTAGGATCATGAATTATAGAATCAATGTCCTTTATTTATGGCTAGAATCCACTTATGAGTGAGTACATACCATATTCATCTTTTTGGGTCTGGGTTACCTCACTCAGGATAGTGTTTTCTATTTCTGTCCATTTGCATGTAAAATTCAAGATGTCATTGTTTTTTTTTTTTTTTACTGCTCAGTAGTACTCTAATGCATATATATTAAACAATTTCTTTATCCATTCTTTCATTGAAGGGCATCTAGGTTGTTTCCAGGTTCTGGCTATTACAAATAATGCTGCTTTGAACATAGTTGAACAAATGCTTTTGTAGTATGATAGGGCATTTCTTGGGTTTTAATAGGGATTGCATTGAATTTACAGATTGCCTTTGATAGAATTGCCATTTTTACTATGTTGATCCTACCCATCCAAGAGTATGGGAGATCATTCCATTTTCTGGTGTCCTCTTCAGTTTCTTTCTCCAAAGATTTAAAGTTCTTGTCAAATTGATCTCTCACTTCCTTGGTTAGAGTTACCCCAAGATACTTTATACTATTTGTGGCTATCATAAAAGGTAAAGTTTCTCTGAATTCCCTCTCTGCTTCTCTATCCTTTGTGTATAGGATGGCTACTGATTTCTTTTTTTTTGAGTTGATCTTGTAAGCTGCCAACATCACTGAAGGTATTTATCAGCTGTAGGAGTTCTTTGGTAGAGTTTTGGGGGTCACTAATGTACACTATCATATCATCTGTGAATTATGAAAGCTTGACTTCTTCCTTTCTGATTCGACTCCCCTTGATCTTCTTATGTTGTCTTCTTCCTATTGCTAGAACTTCAAGCACTATGTTGAAGAGGTATGGTGAGAGTGGACAGCCTTGTCTTCTTCTTGATTTTAGTGAAATGGCTTTGAGTTTCTCTCCATTTAATTTGATATTATTAGCTGTTGGCCTGCTATATATTGCTTTTATTATATTTAGGTATGATCCTTGTATCCCTAACCTCTCCAAAACCTTTATCATAAAGGGGTGTTGAATTTTGTCAAATGTTTTTCCGCATCTAATGAAATGATCATATGGTTTTCTTCTTTTAGTTTATTTATATGATGGGTTATATTGATAGATTTTCATATGTTGAACTAGCTCTGCATCTCTGGGATGAAGCCTACTTGATCATAATGGATAATTTTTGTAATGTGTTCTTGGATTCTGTTTGCCAGAATTTTATTGAGAATTTTTGCATCGATGTTCATGAGTGAGATTGGACTGTAATTCTCTTTCTTGGTTGGGTCTTTGTGTGGTTTTGGAATCAGAGAGACTGTAGCTTCATAAAAAGAGTTTGGCAATAGAATCTTCTGATTCTATTACGTGAAACACATTAAGGAGTATAGGTATCAGCTCTTCTTGGAAGTTCTGATAAAATTCTGCATTAAAACCTGTAGTAAAAGGAAGTGAGCAGGCCTGCTTTTCATCCCATCTAGCTCCCACACAGTTAGCTTTACACTTGAAATAACAACACACAAATTGTATTCATTTAAACACTGTCTGTCCCATGATCTCTAGCCTCTGACTGGCTAACTCTCACATCTTGATTAGAAGACACTCCTACATATAAAACCATCTGGTCCTGGACTTTTTTTGGTTGGGAGGATTTTTTATGACAACTTCTATTTTCTCACAAATTATAGGTCTATTTAAATCATTCACCTGGTCTTGATTTAATTTTGGTAAATGGTACTTATCTAAAAACAAGTCCATTTCTTTTACATTTTCCAACTGTGTGGCATATAAGCTTTTGTAGTAAGACCTGATGATTCTTTGAATTTCCTCAGTGTCTGTTGTTATGTTTCCCTTTTCATTTCTGATCTTGTTAATTTGCATGTTCTCTCTTTGACTTTTGATTAGTTTGGATAAAGATTTGTCAATCTTGTTGACTTTCTCGAAGAACCACCTCTTTGTTTCATTGATTCTTTGGATTGATTTCTGTGTTTCTATTTTGTTGATTTCAGCCCTCAGTTTGATTATTTCCAGTCTTCTACTCCTCCTGGGTGAGTCTGCTTTTCTTTTTCTAGAGCTCCCAGCTGTGCCATTAAGTCTGTAATGTGAGATTTCTCCGTTTTTTTTTTTTTTTTTTTTTTTTTTAAG
>NW_026068181.1:897194-956780 GCF_014885135.2 Alexandromys fortis
TTTACTCTGAGTAGATATCTGTCTTTGTGGTTGAGGTGTGTTTCTTGTAAACAGCAGAATGTTGGATCCTGTTTTTGCATCCAGTCTCTTAGCCTGTATCTTTATATAGGTGATTTGAGTCCATTGATATTAAGTGATATTAATGACCAGTGGTTGTTAACACTGGTTATTTTTTTTTTTTGGGTGGTAGAGTGTGTGTGTTTCCCTTCTTTGTGTTGTACAGGTGAAGGGTCACTAGATGTCTGAGTTATTGTGGGCATTGTTGAATTTTTTTTTGGTTTGTGATTTTCCTTCTTTATTTTCTGTAAGGCTGAATTTGTGGCTATGTATTGTTTAATTTTGTTTTTATCCTGGAATATTTTGTTTTCTCCATTGATAGTGAACAAAAGCTTGGCTGGGTATAGTAGTCTGGGCTCGCATCCATGGTCTCTTAGTTTCTGCAGCACATCTATCCAGGACCTCCTGGCTTTCATGGTTTCCATAGATAAGTCAGGTGTAAGTCTGATAGGTTTACCTTTAAGTTACTTGACCATTATCCTTTACAGCTATTAATATTCTTTTTTTATTCTGTATGTTTTATATTTTGATTATTATATGGCAAAGGTTTTTTTTTTTTTTGTGATCCAGTCTATTTGGTGTTCTGTATGCTTCTTGAACCTTCATAGGAATATCTTTCTTTAGGTTGGGAAAGTTTTCTTCTATAATTTTGTTGAATATATTTTCTGGGTTTTTGAGCTGTAATTCTCTTTCTTCTACCCCTATTATTCTTAGGTTTGATCTTTTTATTGTGTCCCAGATTTCCTGGTTGTTTTGTGATGGGAATTTGTTGGATTTGCTGTTTTCTTTCTTCAGTGCATTTATTTCTCTATGGTGTCTTCAGCATCTGAGATTCTTTCTTCTTTCTCTTGTATTCTGTTGGTTATGCTTGTCTCTGTCGTCTCTGTTTGTTTACCTAGATTTTCCATATCTACCTGGCCCTTGGTTTGTGTTTTCTTCATTGACTCCATTTCCGTTTTTAAATATTGAACTGTTTCCACTATCTGTTTTATTGGTTTTTTTTCTCAGTTTCCCAGGGTACCTTGTATGGATTTACTCATTTCTTCAAACTTTTTGTTATTCTTCTCATCCCTTTCTTTAAGGGAGTTTTTCACATCCAGTTTAAGGGATTCTATCACTTTCATAATGTCAATTGTTTCTACTTCTTTTGGATTAGGGTGTTCATGTCTTCCTGTTGCATGTTCACTGGGTTCTGGTGTTATCATGTTGTTTTTCAGATTGTTGGAGGAATTCTTGCATTGGCGCCTACCCATCTCGTCCTTCAAATGCTCTCCGACGGATCTTCTGGTACAGGATCAGGGCCCCTTGTTGGCCAGGGACCTCAGAGACAAAAGGCCTAGCTTGCTGCCTGCCAGCTTAGTGAAACAAATAACTCCCACCCGGTTGTACTCACCACCCCATCCCAGCCCCCAAACAGGCTGAGCTGGGGTCCTTTGGCCCTGAAGAAAGGAGGAAGTGCCTGCAAGCGAGCTGAGATGGGATAGGAAGAGAGAGGCAGTAGCCAGGGAGAGAAGCCCCTGCAGAATGACCAGAAAGATTAGGGGGTTGAGGAATGTCTGTGTTCCATTTCCAGGGCTTCAGCTGCCTGTCAGGAACATACTGACCCATATGATGGATCTTATGGTACAGGATCAGGGCCCCTTGCTGGCCAGGGACCTCGCAGACAAAATGCCCCACGATGAAGAAATCTTTTCCCTATGCTACAAAGCAGCCTTAAATGCTTGAGGCAGGATTGAAGAATCAAGAAAAAGAATTGAATCATATACCAGGTTTAAACAGGGACAGAGAGAACCCTTTACCCTCTTTTATAAGATTAAGTAAGGCTGTAACAGACCCAGAATCTAGATGAGTACTTTTTGAATCTCTGGCTTTTGAAAATGCCAACTTAAAAGGCAAAAAGATACTTGGGCCTTTAAAGGTTAGATCAGAACCTATGAATGAATGGATCCTACATACAATGAATATTGAGACATTTGACTATAATACTGAATCTTGGGTAGGAGAAGCAATTTCTAAAGTAAGGAGGAGACATCAAAATTCCAAATGTTTTAATTGTGGCAGAATAGCGAATCTGAGAAGGGATTGTAGACAATAAATTCCTAGAAATAATATCTCCTCTGGGAATGCAAAGAATAGGAGGACTCAGCCTTCAGGTATATGTAGAAGGTGTGGAAAAGGTAGACATTGGACCAATGAATGCAGATCAACAAAAGACAGATAAGGCAACCCAATACCATTGGGAAACTCTGTGAGAGGCCTCCCACAGGCCCTCAAGTCAAAAGTGGCACAGTCATTCTCTTTACCTGTTTACGACATGTCTCACCAGGAAAATTTGAAAACTCCAGAGTTAAACAAAGCACAAGATGGGTTGACCGTTATTGTGTCAGTAGGTCAAAGAAGGAAGCTGAGGTCGTATGTGGCTAATATTGCAGTAAATTTATGAGGCCTTGACCAGCTACAGCAATGGAATGCCAAGATTAACATTCCTGCAGTCCCAGGAACTCATAATTCTGGGAAGGCTATAATAAGGTGCTCTACGCAAAGGTCACCAGCCATTCAGGCTACACAGGAACATAAAGCAACTAGCAAACCTTTAGAGGTACCAACAGCCCTACCTTCAAAATGGTTAAATGAGAAGCTGATATGGGTTAAGCAGTGGCCTTTAGCTGAAGATAAGTTGCAGGCTTTGGAACAGCTGGTACAAGAGCAACTAGATGTTCACCATATTGAAAAATCAACCAGTCCTTGAAATTCTCCTGTATTGTTGTTAAAAAGAAATCTGGCAAATGGAGAATGGTGATAGATCTAAGAGCTGTCAATAAGGTAATTCAACCTATGGGCCATCTACAAGCTAGAATTCCTCTGCCTTCTCTATTACCAAAAGTATGACCTCTTATAATTATTGATTTGAAAGATTGTTTCTTCACTATAGCTTTACCAGAAAAGGATAGAGAAAAATTTGCCCTCACAGTGCCTAATTATCATAGTTCTCAGCCTACTAGGCGATGGGCTATCCTCCCACAGGGAATGCTCATTAGCCCCACATTGTGTCAATACTTTGTAAGTCAGCCATTGGAAATGATATGTAAGCAATTTCCTAAGTCTATAACTTACCATTACATGAATGACATTTTGCTATCTGATACAAACATGGATAATTTAGAAAGAATGTTTGAAGAAGTAAAAAAGTTTTGCCAAAATGGGGATTACAAATTGCTCCTGAAAAAAAATACAGAGAGTCTGTGAATTACTTAGCTTATAAAAGAGGTTTGCAGAAAATGTATTTTAGACAAATAAGAAAAAGAAACAGTGGTGTACCTATTCTAATATCTAACAAAATAGACTTTAAATCAAAATTACTCAGAAGAGATAAAGAAGACATTTCATCCTCATTAAAGGAAGAATTCATCAAGAGCATATTATAATTCTAAACATTTATGTATCAAACAGGTGCACCCAATTTCATAAAAAGAAACACTATTAGATCTAAAAATCACAGGTTGACCCCAACACAGTGATAATTGATGATGTCACTATATATTCTCACCAATAAATAGGTCATCGAGACAAAAATTAAATAGAGAAGCTTTGGAACCAAACAACATCATAAGTCAAATGAGTATAACAGATTTTTCTAGAACACTAAAGAGCACAGTTTCTTCCCAGAATCCCATGGAACTTCTCCAAACCTGACGAGCATCTTTCAGTTCTTTCTAGAGCATTTGCATGTATGGGTTAGCACACTTTCTTTCACACTGCTGTTCAGATGACTAGTACTGGGGTGTTGCCTTCTGTAAATTGCTCAGGCTAGTCATCTTGAGGGTTCATGGAGAATTATACCTTCACAGTCAATGCTGTTCCAAGCTCGTACCAAGCTCACGCTTGCTTCTCTGCAGCCCGTACTGTCTCTCTTCAGATCATCTCTTCTCATGTTCAGTGTGGATATGGACCAGCCTGGAGGTTGCAATTGACTACAGTCTTGTACAGGTGGGGTCAAGCCTCTAGCTGCCACTCCTGGCTGCTTCTTCTGTGGAATAATAGCTCTCTTTTTTGAACATGCTTAATATATAATTCAATTTCAAATCATAAAAATTTTGGTTTAAGAAGTTATTAACCAAATCTTTCTCAAAATACATAATTATAGTTTAAGAGATATTTATTTGGTACCTTTAAATTATGTCTTTTTTCAAACACATTTTATTTATTTTCTTTTAATTTTAATAATTAGTAGACATATATAGTGCATGCATTAACTTGTTAAAAATTTAAAAGAATATAAAATTAGAGTTATTTGTTGTTTAGTTTTGCTGTGATCACCATTGCCATTTCTACCTCAGACATTGCAAATCCAAGCATATCTAATTTATTAAACTTTGGCTCAGCTTCTAAGTGTGATAATGTTTATTGTCAATCCCTTTGAAAATAAATAAGCTTATGAAAATCAGATCCAATGTTATCTAATGCTTTTTTCAAATTTTTAGTCTCACTTGTAGAGTTCTCAGGTCTCCATATTATTTCAAATAGATACAGTTATACAGTGAACTAAAAGATGAGACTTTGTATGTGAATGATTCAAATAGTTACTATTATAATACATAACTCACAGACCTTTAACATAATGCTGAAATCACATAAATACCATGACTGTTATGTAAAAATAACACATTTATTCTTGTTACCTTCACTATATGGATACTCACAAACAGACATGTGCATAATCCAAATGAAATCATATACTACAGGAAACAGTAGGATAGAAATCTCTATCTACTTATCTTTCTCCTATAGAGTTACCTTGTTTTCTTTTTTATTGTATTTTTAATTTAAATTGTTTTTATTAATCTATATATTTTTCTCTGCTCCCTTCTCTTCTTCTCCTCTCCCCTTCAGCCCTTTCCCAAGGTCCCCATGCTCCCAATTAACTCAGGAGATCTTGTCTTTTTCTATTTCCCATGTAAATTAGATCCATGTCTGTCTCTCTTGGTCCTCTTTGTTGTCTAGATTCTCTGAGGTTGTGAAGTATAGGCTGGTTTTTCTTTGCTTTATGTCTAAAAACCACTTAGAGTGAGTATGTATTATATTTGTCTTTCTAGGTCTGGGTTACCTCACTCAATATGATGTTTTCTAGATCCATCCATTTGCCCATAAATTTCAAGATGACATTTTTTTCTGCTGTGTAATACTCCATTGTGTAAATGTACCACATTTTCCTTATCCATTTTTTGGTCAAAGGGAATTTAGGTTGTTTACAGGTTCTGGCTAGGACAAACAATGCTTCTATGACCATAGTTGATTACATGTCCTTGTGGCACGATTGAACATCCTTTGTGTGTATACCCAAAAGTGGTATTGCTGTGTCTTGAAGTAAGTTGTTTCCTAATTTTCTGAGAAATCACCACATTGACATCCAAAGGAGTTGTACCAGCTTGCATTCCCATCCTCACTGCAGAAGTGTTCCCTTTTCCCCACAACCTCTCCAGCATAAGTTGTCATCAGTGTTTTTGTTTGTGGCCATTCTTACAGGTGTAAGATGGAATCTCAGAGTTGTTTTGATTTGCATTTCTCTGATGGCTAAAGATGTTGAGCATTTCCTTAAGTGTCCTTAACTATTTGCTGATGATATGATAGTTTGCATAAATGTCCCCAAAAAGTCTACCAAGGAACATCTACAACTCATAAACACCTTCAGTAATATAGCAGGATACAAGATTAACTCAAAAAAAAAATCAGTAGTCCTCCTTTACATAGATGATAAATGGGCTGAAAAAGAAATCAGAGAAACATCACCTTTCACAGTATCCACAAACAGCATAAAATATCTTGGAGTAACTGTAACCAAACAAGTGGAAGACATTAAGTTTTTGAAGAAAGAAATTGAAGATACCATAAAATGGAAAGATCTCCCATGCTCTTGGATAGGTAGGATCAACATAAGAACATGGCAATCCTACCAAAAGCAATCTAAAGATTCAATACAATCCCCATAAAAATCCCAACACAATACTTCACAGACTTTAAAAGAGCAATAATCAATTTCATATGAAAAAAACAAAAACCCCAGGATAACCAAAACAGTCCTGTACAATAAAGAAACTTCTGGAGGCATCACCATCCATGGCATCAAGTTCTATTATAGAGCTACAGTAATGAAAACTACTTAGTATTGGCATTAAAACAGACAGGTTGACCTACGAAATTGAATCCTAGTTATTAATCAAAGACCCAGTTATTAATTCACACACCTATGAACACACGACTTTTGACAAAGAAGCTAAAATTATACAATGGATAAAAGAAAGCATCTTCAACAAATGGTGCTGGTATAACTGGATGTCAACATGTAGAAGAATGAAAATAGATCCATATCTAACCCCAGGCACAAAACTCAAGTCCAAACAGATTAAAGACCTCAATATAAATCTGACCATGCAAAACCTGATAGAAGAGAAATTGGGGAATAGCCTTCAATGCATGGGCAGGCACAGGAGACTATTTCCTAAATATAACAGCAGCAGCACAGACACTGAGAGCAACAATAAATAAATGAGACCTCCTGAAACTGAGAAGTTTCTGCAAAGCAAAGGACACAGTCAATGAGACAAAAAGGAAGCTACTGAATGGGAAAAGATCTTCACCAGCCTCACACATCAAACAGAGGTCTGATTTCCAAAGTATATAAAAAACTCAAGAAATTAGACATCAAAATTCCAAATAATCCAATTAAAAATGGGGTACAGAACTAAGCAGAGAATTCTCAACAGAAAAAATCTCAAATGGCTGAAAGACACTTAAGGAAATGTTCAGCTTTCTTAGTCATCAGGTAAATGCAAATTAAAACGACTATGAGATACCATCTTACACCAGTCAGAATAGCTAAAAACAAAATCAGCAATCATAGCTTTTGCTGGAGAAGATGTGGTGTAAAGGGAATACTCATCCATTGCTGGTGGGATGCAAACTTGTATAACCACTCTGGAAATCATTATGGTGGTATTTCAGAAAATTGGGACACAGCAATACTACTCTTGAGCATATACCTGAAAGATGCTCAATCATACTAGAAGGGCATCTCTGCAACTATGTTCATAGCAGCATTATTTGTAATAGCCAGAAACTGGAAACAACAAAGATATCCCTCAATCGAAGAACGAATAAAGAAAATGTAGTACATTTACATATTGGAATACTACTCTGCTGTAAAAAACAATGACATCTTGAAATTCACCTGAAAATTGATAGAACTAGATAAAACCATCCTGAGTGAGGTAACTCAGGCCCAAAAGATGAACATGGTATGTGCTCACTCATAAGTAGATACTAGCTGTAAAGTAAAGGATATTGAGCCTATAGTTCATGATTTTAGAGACGCTAAGTAACAAGGTGAACCCTAAGAGAAATATACATAGATCCACCTAGGAAGGGAAAATAGAGAAGACTGTCTGACAAAATTGGAAACATGGGGGTGAGGGAAAAAGGGAAGGAGGAAGAGGAAGCAGAAGGGAGAATGGAAGGGGTGAGTACAACTTGAGGGGATGTGATGGCCGAGTTGGAGGAAGAACAAATGAGAGCAAAGGAAAGAGATATTTTGATTGAGGAGCCACTATGGGGATAGCAAGAACCTGGCACTAGAGAATTTCCCAGTAATTCACAAAGATGACCCCAGATAAAACCCTAAGCAATGGAGGAGAGGGTGCCTGAACTGGCCTTGCCCTATAGTCAGACAGATGAATATCTTAAATGTCACCATAAAACCTTCATCCAACAACTGATGAAAACAGAGGCAGAGACCCACATCAGAGCACTGGACTGGGCTCCCAATGTACAGTTGAAGAGTGGGAGGAGTGAGAATATGAGCAAAGAGGTCAAGACGATGACGGGGACACTCACTGAAACAGTTTACCTGAGCTAATGGAAGCAGGACTGGGAAGAAACCAGCATAGGTCCAAACTAGTCCCTCTGAATGTGGGTGATGGTTATATGGCTGGGGCAGACTGAGGGGACATTGGCAGTAGCACTAGAACTTATCCCTACTGCTTGTATTGGCTTTTAGGGAAACTGTTCTCTTTGGATGGATTCTTTGCTCAGCGTAGATATAGTAGGGAGGGTCTTGGACCTTCTCCCAAACAATGTGCTTTATCCTCTCTGAAGAATGGATGGCGGGTTGAGGGATATAGGTAGAGGGAATGGGAAGAGAGGAAGGAGAGGGTACTGGGATTGTTATGTGAAATGAAAAAAGACAAATTTTTCTTTAAATAAATAATGATCTGTGACAGTTTTCAAGTTGAAAAATAAATATAAAATTCTGTTTAGTTTATTTCCTTGATTTTTTTAAAGATTTTTGCTTAAAAAGGCAAGATTGATTGCAATTTTAAGATGTTGGCTTTCTTTAGCAAGGAGAAAAGAGAAAACTGGCTGTGGAGGAGTGTGGGGGCTGCTCACACACGTGCATTCATTTGTTGTTTTGTTTTTCATTTTTTAGACAAGGTTTCTCTGTAGCTTTGGAGTCTGTCCTGGTACTACCTCTTGTAGACCAGGCTGGCCTCAAACGCACCGAGATCTGCTCATCTCTGCCTCCTGAGTGCTGAGATTAAAGGCTTGTGTCACCCATGCCTGGCTGTATTCATCTTGTAATAATGCATCTAGTGTCACAGAAATGGATGTGTGTCAATTTGTGAAAGTGCATCACCTAACAAATATTTTAATGGTTAACTGATTTTGATATTTAATCAGTAGTAGAGTATCCAGCAAGTAGGAGGCCTTAAATTCAACTCACAGCAAACCCAAAATAAAAACACACAAAATTTAATTATTATATTCATATTACAGACTTTAGCCTATTTACCATTATGAGATAAATATGTATTTGATTAATCATGTCCAAAGATACATACTATTAGTAAAATTTTGTCATACATAAGTAGAGAATGTAGAAATATTTTTGTTCTAAAACACACTGCAATCTAAGATTGTAGCAAAGAAAAATTTGTATGTTAAAGTCTCCCTTGGGGTCTTATTTTAGGTCTCCAGAGAAACCACCAGTCAACCCAAATACAGCCATCACACTGTGATATCCAGCTATTTCCACCATGCACAGAAGATCATAAACAAAATTATAATTTCATCTCATTTTTTATTTCTCAATTGGGAAATAGAAGAAAAGCATGGTCCATAGAATTTTCAGTTATTTGATGAATTAAAAACATATTGTGCCGTATAAGCAAGTTCTTACATCATAAGAATAATTAATGTTGGTGACAACAGAATGGAAGGATGAAGACACAATTTATCCCCAGTTTCATACCCTGGGTATGCCTGCATCCAATCCTGTCACACAGATAACCAAAAATAGAATGGGGGCGTTTTTTTATTAGCAAGATATGTTTATTCTGATGGGAGTTCCAGGTATTCTTAGCTGGCAGCACTGGCTCTCCCTGCCTCTGGCTCTGCTTTATGCTTTGGATCTCATTGCCAACACACTTATTGTGACTGTCATTTGCCAAGAGGCATCACTGCACCAGCCTATGTGTTGCCTAGGCATCCTGGCTATGGTGGACATGGGCCTGGCAATTACCATCATGTCGAAGATTTTGGTTATCTTGTGGTTCAATGCTAAGACCATCAGTTTCATTGAATGCTTTACCATCCTCTTTTTGTTGCCATGGAGTCAGACATCTTTGTCTGCATGGGTATAGATAGGTATGTAGCAATTTGCCGACCACTGAAGTACACTTCAATAGTTACTGAATCTTTTCTGATCAATGCAACTTTGCTTATGGTCCACAGAAATTGTGTAACTCCCAAGTCAGTTCCTGTGTTGGTTGCTCAGGGAAATTCTGTTCCCAGAATCAAATCAAGCACTATTTTTGTACTAACTTGGGGGTCACTAGCCTGTCTTGTGATTGCAGGGAAATCAGCAGCTTTAACCAGCTGGTCTGGACAACCTGGCTTGGATAATCATGGGAGTTGACCTGGGTTTGATTATAATTTCATATGCTTTGATTCTTCTGAACTCTGCAGAAGTGGCATCTAAGGCCTTAAGTCCTTGAACCTCTCACCTCATCCTAATCCTTTTCTTCTACACTGACATTATTGTCCGTTTCATCACTCATAGTGCAAAAATAAAAGTTCCCCTCAGCCCGGTTCTGCTGAACGTGCTGCACAATGCCATCCCCCTGCTCTGAACCTCATGGTGTATGAACTCAAGAACAAAGAGTTAAAACAAGGCTTATACAAGGTGCTTAAGATGAATGTCAAAGGAGACTTAAATGAGAAAACACACAACATCTTTACTTTTTCAAAATTAGGATGTCTGGTTGTAACTATTAAACTTAAGGGCGTAATAGCTAACATCCTTGAAAAAAATCTGTATAGTGTCTTAATTTTTATTCTCAATATAACTTAGAATAATTATTTTTTGAAATAGGATCTCACTTTTGTGGTCCTGGCTAGACTAGAACTTGCTGTATAAACCAGGCTGGCCACAAACTCTGAAAGCTTTAGTTCCCTTTGTTTTCTGAGTATTGGCAATAAAAGCATGGACCATCACATTCAGCAAAAATAAATTTCTTGAAAAATCACAAGTCATGTTATCTAGTAGTTTTCTCAAAGTTATTAGTCTGTCTTAGACATTACTAAATACTCAATGAATAATATGATTCATTAAAATAGATATGTGAAACCATCTATGAATTAAGGAAAATGTAATTGTGTATGAGTCTGGGACTTTTTATGTAAAATAAAAATATGTATTCCCTTGGCAGAAAGAATATCTATGAAATGACATTAATTATGGCTTTTAATTCAGATACTTTGCCTTTCCCATGTGTATACAAAGTCACACACATGCATGTGTACCGATTGAGAATGAATATGAAAATATCCAGTTGTTTATGAGCATCATACAGGTGGCAATAATGGAAATCCCCCATTCTCAGTGCTTCTATGCAGGGTGTACTGATCCTTATACAGGCATTTTTAGCTCTAAAGTTTCTAAATAAGTCATTGGATTTTCCCTTTAAGGCTAAGTCAGTTTAAATGTGCAGCTGTCAAGGGATAGAGATGTTAAGGGATGAACAAATATATAGAACAGCATCAGATGATTTTCAAACAGACTGTCTTCATGGATCAGACTACACTCAGCTCTCTGTTTTGATATCCAGACAGTAGGCATTGCACAGGGTAAGCAGAGAGGCTTTGCTCAAGTTTACAGTGGTTTTGAGCATATAATAACTGATTAGCGCATTCAATCTCAGAACAATAGATTTGATTTTAATCATTCAGCTAAAAGACATTAATTTGTTTTTCTTGTACAATGTATATTTACTAATTTCTAGGATGGTAATTCAGAGTAGCCTTTCATAGGGAATATGAATATTGATGTTTTCTCTGAACAAATGGAATCATTGGAAACAGTATAAGTCATGTTACATTACGACAGGACAAAAAGAAGTATCTGGTGATGAGTTCCCCATATATTCAGAGTACTGTTGCCTCTTACTTGCCCTCACCGCTTTTCAGAAAGATAATCTAACTAACTTGCCTCAGGTACAAAGAAAGTTAAAAAAAATACTTTAGATGTTTAAGTAGACCAGATGAACCCACTACCATGTTGAGAGAAGAAAAAGGTTTTCAAGTTGCCAGGTAGGCAAGTAAGGACACAAACTGACCATCAGTGGGGCTTGGAGTAAGGACAAATACTAGATCCTTGCAAAGTTATCTTTTTATAAATAATATTTATGTTTAAACCTGTTGCATCAATAGATCTTCTTACTCATAGAGTAATGACTCTTTGTTTCAGAAAATAATCTAGTGCTGAAAGCATTTTATATCTGTGTTGAAAATGTATAAATTGCTTCATTGTTAATACTCTGTTATTTGCTATCATATTGCATCTTTTATTTGAGAGATTTAAAATCATATTGAAGAGACCAAAATTACTTGTATATTAGTAAGCCCCATACTACCAATTACATTTATAACTGTGAGGGAAATGCAATAGAAATAAGCAGGACATTTATCTTGCATGTTGAGTAATAATCACTTCAGATTATAGCATATAGCCTTTCTGGTATATAACTTCCTTTCCTAGATTAGGGCTATTCACATTCCTTCCAATTTTCTACTTGCTATTGTTTTACGAAAACCTAAAATCTATCTGCTTATTCTTTGGGATTCCTTTCTTTGAGAGGTTTTTTAGATTTATTTTATGTGTATGAGTGTTTTTCATACATGTGTGTTTGTATACCATATGTGTGCCTAGATTCCCTGGAACTGGAGTTATGGATGGCTATAAGCCACTGTGTGGGTGCTAGAAACCAACTCAGGGTGCTCTGCAGAAGCAACAAGCACTCTTACCCACTTAGCCATCTCTCCAGTCCATATTGTGGCAATTTTATAGGCAAGAAGTTTATCTATTACACTGTTTTATTATGTAGATCTTCTTGGATTTATATAACTAAAAAGTAGGTTTAAAAGGTAAGATTGATTTACAGTCTTAGTTACTAATATTCTTGCTCTGCTACATTGTGGAGAAAAGAAAAGAAAAATGATGACCAGGTAACATGACAGAAGTTGAATGCATTTCTTGGCTACAAAATGTATTCACTCTGATAATAAACTTCTATTTTAACATGTATCCTCTCTAATATGCATGTTACATTGTAGTAAATATTTTAACTATTCAATTCAAAGTGTGTCTTAATTGCACAGCAATCAGTTATAATGTTCATATGTTCTAATAAATGTATGTCTGTGTGTAGATATTTATTCTTAGATTTATTTTTAAAAGTTTTGTTTTTTACTTTATTATTTTGTTTTGTGTATGATACATCTATGGCTGTATGAATGTCTGTGCAGCATGTGCATACAATGCCCGTGGAGGCCACCAGAAGACATTAAATCTCCTGGAGCTGGAGTTTCACATGATTGTGAGTCATGTAGGTGCTGGGGGATCAGACTCATGTTCTCTAGAAGACTATATGGTGTTCTTCACCACTGAGTCATCTCCCTAGCTCTGAGTTCTTGGTTTTCTTAATGAAGTTTTTGAAAAGAAAAAAATTAAAAATGTAAGGTTGAGTACTAAGCAATGAGAACAAATGCTTCTGGAGTGGTACATTCATGAAATAAAAACCTATAAGCCTGACCAAAGGAATGTGGTGACGATTTTTACCTAAAATGAAAGACTTTTTGTATCAAAAATCAGCATTAATTTTCTTCTCTACAGTCCAAATTGTATGACCTTGTATACACTGGTTTATTATTTCCAGCGGCGCTTGAAAACCAGCTCACAGACTGTGATAATTAGGTTCTCCACTGTTTTATTTACACTGTGGGCTAACAAGCTGAGGAAGGCACATTCAACATGCCCTATTATTTTGCTTGTGGAAAACTGTTGAACATAGAGATAAAGCAATTTGATTGCACGAGCTCTAATTATCTCATACTTGGTCTTAGCTTCAGGACAGAACAGTGATGTAACTACTCTGTTTTTCTCCCTCCTTTTCTTTCCTCTTTAATTTCTCTATATCAGTTTTTTGATCTTTGATACCTAAAAGTGAGCATCATCCAACTGTTCTTGCCTTCAGTTCCTCACATCTGACTGACACTGGTATTTCCTCATTGACGTTTTCAGAGTATTTTAATGATTTGTATGGTGGCATTTCCCAAAATATTTTTAGGTATGCTGTACACATAGGCTGTTTGTATACATTTTTATTACATATATGTATTTTAAATATTGTGAATGTGAAATATGCCCATATATGAGGTCTCTAACTTTAAATAAACTATAACATTTATTTATCCTCTCCTCTCCTCTCCTCTCCTTCCTCTCCTCTCCTCTCCTCTCCTCTCCTCTCCTCTCCTCTCCTCTCCTCTCCTCTCCTCTCCTCTTCTCTCTCTCTCTCTCTCTCTCTCTCTCTCTCTCTCTCCCTCTCTGCTCCCCTCCCTCCCCTCTCTTTCTGTCTCCCTGCATATGTGTGTGTATTGTACATGTAGACACATACTTGCCATGGCAATGGTATGGAGGCCAGGGGACCATTTGTGAGAGCTGGTTCTCTCCTTCAAACATGGGAGTCCCAGGGATCAAACTCAGGTTGTTGGGTTTCTTTCTGGTCAAGCGCCTTTACCTAATGAGTCATCTCACCAGCCCTTCTATTAGACTGTAAAGAACTGATGGGACTGCACAAAGCAAAATATTTGTTCTTCTTGATGTTTTCTTTTTCTACTATTATAGTGTTTCCTTATGATTTCTCTAATTTATAACAGAACTTTTATTGAAATTTTTATTTATCCGTATTTAAGAGGTATACTTTAAATTTTTTATGTTTGCTGGTAGAGATCTTCATCTTTTCAATGAAATTCTATATAGACAAGAATTTTTTTTTTTTTTGGTTTTTCGAGACAGGGTTTCTCTGTGGTTTTGGAGCCTGTCCTGGAACTAGCTCTTGTAGACCAGGCTGGTCTCGAACTCACAGAGATCCGCCTCCCTCTGCCTCCCGAGTGCTGGGATTAAAGGCGTGCGCCACCACCGCCCGGCTATAGACAAGAATTTAATAGTCTAAATTTTTATTATATTCCTTCCTTTTGTTGACTACTCAGTTCATTAATTATTCATTTGTAAACATTTCTAGACATCAAGAGAACTATAATACCTTGTTCAATTTTGAAAATATAAATACAAATTAAATATGTATATTAAAAGTTGTATTATTTTATGGGTTTTTTAGTATAATAGCAGAGTTTCATACTCCTGTGATATTAAAATGACAAAACAGGCAGAGTCCCATTAGTTTGTCATTTTTCTAATTCCATCTTATAAAAACCTTTAAGGGTAGTTCTTTATCTTCTCAAAGAAGAGAGATGAGTTTTGCTGAGCTGTAGGTAGATTTGATGGAGTGGTAGGAGTGAGAGCACCTCAGAGAACAGAGGGGTGCAGGAAATAAGCAACCTAAGAGAATAATGGGCTACCAATAATGGGCTCAGGCACAAGGGCATTTGTCTTTTCCTATGTGAAAGCAATTATCATTGCCTCCAGAGTTTGAAGCACTTGCCATTTCTGCATAATCCTGTATGGTCCTAAGGATTTATGATGACTTGGGAAGAGGTCTCAGAGACCACCCTCACAAACATTTCTACCTAGTACTGTATGGTTCTAGGATCTTATCGTGACTTGGGAAGAGGTCTTGGAGACCACCCTCTTAAACAGGCTTGTTTTGTATTTCTTTCCTTCTTGCAAAAAAAGTTACCTTGAGCAGTGTCCAGTGACACTCCAGCAAAAAATTGGGGAAGAGGTAGGAAAGGTTAACAGCGAGAAATCTGATATATTAGGTTTTCTCACCACCCTACACAGCATTAAGTAGCCCCTTGTGATATCTGGAAGTTTAGTCTAAGGAGGAATTTTAACAAATGCTCCAAGCATCTTCCCATTAGATCTGACAAGGATGAAGGTGACCTTTCGTAAAGGTTGGAGGGTTGAATTTAAGATTGGTACTACAGTGTGAGATTCCCAGTAGGATTATGTTACACCAGGATGGCTACAGCGGCACCCATAATTCTAAAATGTGTGTGTGTGTTGTGTGTGTGCGTATGTATGTATGTGTATCTTGTCTATCTATCTATCTATCTATCTATCTATCTATCTATCTATCTATCTATCTATCTATCTATCTGTTCTGAGATAGCTACAAATTTTTTTCAAGTGTGTTCAATGAATTTTAGTATGTTTGCATGGACTGTTCCAAGAACCAAAATAATTGTTACAGATAGAACAAGCTATTTATAAACATAATCAACAGAATTTAGACATCACAGGCCTTTAAATTATACTAATTCCTAAGTGTATGTCTAGGTTTAGAGAGGACATTAATGCTTTTCTCCATTGGTTTCTTTAGTATAAATAGGTCTAATCCATTGTCTCAGCACGATTTGTTTATATAAAATATACATAATCTTATCATTCAAAATTAACTGTATGAATAAAATATCCATATATATCACAATATAAATTTATACGCAAGAAGTATCTGTGCATCAAAAACTTTCATCCAAAACACATTAATTAAGGACAGTTATGACATTAGCAAAACCAGATTGAAAAGTCAGGATGTGATATCACATTCCTATTATCTTTATTGCTTGGCTTGTCTCTACAAGGATGGTGATGAACAAGGTACTGATTGTCTGTAATACCCCATGTGTCTGTATGGAGATAGCATAAACACAGTCTTTATTATGGAACTTAAAGGCTGAGTTAACAAAGAGAAAGTTCCTCCTACCAGAAATGATCTTATTTCATCATATCTCTGGCTAAACCAGGTGTCTGACTAATAAAAGCAGAAGGATGGGAATAATGAAGAACCAGATCCTCCTAAATATAATGATCTGTGTTAAACTCCTTTCTGATGACCCATTGCTAGTCTAAACTAACAACATTAACCTTTTTTTTTTCTTAGCAAGAGATGTTCCAGGATCTGACCAATTCTAACAGCTCTAGGTTCCAAGTGTCTGAGTTTATTCTGGTGGGATTTCCAGGCATCCACAGCTGGCAGCACTGGCTTTCCTTGCCCCTGGCTTTGCTCTATGTCTTAGCTCTCACAGCCAACACACTTATCATTACCATAATCTACCAGAAAGTGTCACTACACCAGCCTATGTATCATTTCCTGGGCATTCTGGCTATAGTAGACATGGGCTTGGCAACCACCATCATGCCTAAGATTTTAGCCATCTTATGATTCAATGCTAAGACTATCAGCCTCCCAGAGTGTTTTACTCAGATGTATGCCATCCATTGCTTTGTTGCCATGGAATCAGGTATCTTTGTCTTCATGGCTATAGATAGGTATGTAGCGATTTGCAAACCACTGAGGTACCCTTCAGTAGTTACCGAATCTTTTGTTGTCAAAGCAACTGTGTTTATGGTCCTCAGAAATTGTGGGATTCTCGTGTCAGTTCCTGTGTTGGCTGCTCAGAGAAATTACTGTTCCCAGAATAAAATTGAGAACTGCCTGTGTTCTAACTTGGGGGTCACTAGCCTGTCCTGTGATGACAGGAAAATCAACAGCATCAACCAGCTTATCCTGGCTTGGACAATCATGGGAGGTGACCTGGGTTTGATTATGATTTCATATGCTTTGATTCTTCGGTCTGTGCTGAAGCTGAACTCTGCAGAAGCGGCATCTAAGGCCTTAAATACCTGCACCTCTCACCTCATCCTAATCTTTTTCTTCTACACTGTCATTGTTGTCATATCCATCACTCACAGTACAAAAATGAAAGTTCCCCTCATCCCAGTTCTGCTGAATGTGCTGCACAATGTTATTCCCCCTGCTCTGAACCCCATGGTGTATGCACTCAAGAACAAAGAACTCAGACAAGGCTTATACAGAGTGATTCATCTGGATCTGAAAGGTAACCACGAGTGAGATTCTCCTTTTTAACTTTCTGCACAATCTCTTTATATTCTCCCATGATGACAAGCGGTAGAAGAAAAATGCTATGGATAACATAAGAGGTTTGATTTAACATCAGGAATCAACTAAAATTCAGAACAACAACAAAAAAATCACAATATTACTTCAAGTCTCCAGGAGTTGAAAATCTTTAGCATAGAGAGAAACATAATGATGCTATTTTTGTTCAAGAACCCAAGGGAAGAACTTGCAGGATACACATCTCAATAGTTTGTTCCTGGCTAGAACAGCCAGATAATTTTGGATATATTGGCAGAGATCTTTGCCAATTACTCTTTTAAGTTGAAGAGCTCATCCCATGCATTTAATTCAATTTTAGGGAAAAGACATGAGTTACTTCTACTATTTGCTGCTTGTGATTTTTTTTTTACGAAAAAGTGTCTTGAATATAAGTTTTCCTAAAAAGATATGTAAATACCATCCCATAGAAACCAACTGATAAAATGTTGTCACCAAATAGTTGGCATAATCCCAGAGAACCACAACAACTGACCAAATACCTCCTAAGATGGGTATTCATCAGTGCCCAAGAAATCCGACAGCATTTTCTATCTCATGGACATGAGGATCCTTCTATACTGTTCTGGAAATGTGAACAAAATTTTGTATTTTCCCAGGAGATTAAACAAATACAATAGCCATAAGACACAACAATTAAATACTGTCAATATACTTTGATCATAACCCAAACAAAGGTTTTGAATAAAAACTTGTGTGTGGATTTTTTAGTATTTCTTGTTAAAAAGTAAACAATGTATATACCCTTTAAATGTTGTTTTGATGTGGATCTATAAATGTGGACAAATGGAACAAAGTTTATTCTGAGAAGGCGGGAAGGGAAAGGGACCAGTGGGATGGTTTAGTGGGTGAAGACGACACTGGCCAAGCCTGAGGAACTGAGTTTGATTACCAGGACTCACATGGTGGAAGAAGATGAATGACTTAGGCAAGTTGTCTAGGGCCTCACTTGTGCCTGCTCCCACAAAGATGTAAATATAATTTTTAAATTAAGAGTAGCCCTGTGATAACAGTATCGGTTTCATTATCATCATCATTTTACTGTCTAATGATATATCCAATAACATCATGATATAAACCTTAAAATGAAGAATAAAGTTGACTTTCTTAAAATTTGGCTTTTTTATTCCTCTGTTTCTTTTATTTCCCAGCCATATCTCCTCCCACCCATTCTCCCCTCCCAGTCCCTTTCCCTCATTCCCTGCTCTCCCACCCCCAATCTGGCCCCTCTGTCTCCATCCAGGAAATGGCAGCTTTACCATTGCTTATCAAGTTGCAGTAAGACTAAGCACCTCCCCATGTACGAAGGCTGGGCAAGGCTAACCAGTATGAGGAGGAGGGTCCCAAAACCAGTAAAAGAGTTGGAGACAGTCCCTGTTTCCACTGTTAGAAGTTCCAGAAGGTACCAAGCTACACAACTATAACATATATGCAGATTGCCTAGATCAGCCCCATGAAGGTTCCTTGGTTGCCGGTTCAGTCTCTATGAGTCGGGGTGAGCCCAGGTTAGTGGACTGTGTGAACCTTAGCGTGGTGTCCGTGAGCCTCCTCACTCCTACAACTCCGTTCTTCTCTTCTGCAAGATTCTCCAGCTCTGCCTGATGTTTGGCTTTGATCTCTGCATTGGCCTCCATCACAAGAGAGTTAGGCCAGGCACCAATCTGGTGATAGGAAACGGCCCATTCAGGTTACTTATTCACTATTGCTAGAACTCTAACCTAGGGTCCTCACCATAGACTCCTGGAAGATTCCCCTGCACCATGCTCCCTACAGATTCAGCACTCTCTCCCTCCATACTCCCCATCCTGATCACTCGTGTTTCCCTCTCCACCTTCCCTGCCCACTCAGGGAGAAATCTCTTTTATTTCATCTTTCTAGGGTGATCTGCGTTACTCCCACGAACTCCTTTTGCTATGTAGTCTCCCTGGGTCGGTGGATTGTAACACAGTTATCCTTTATTTTAACGCTAATATCCATTTATGTTTGTCTTACTGTGTCTGGGCTACCTCACTCAGGTGAATTTTTTCCAAGCGCTAACCATTTGCCTTCATGTTTCCTGGTGTCCTTGTTTTTAACAGTTGAGTCATACTCCATTGTGTAAATGTATCACATTTTCTTTATCCGTTTCTCCGTAGAGGTACACCTAGGTTGTTTCCAGGTTCTGGCGATTGTTGAAAGCTGCTGTGAACATAGTTGAGCAAGTGTCCTTGTGGTATTAAGCATACAGTAAAGCTGGGTCGTGTTGTACATTGATTCCCAGTTTTCTGAGAAACTGCAACACTGACTGCCACAGTGGCTGTACATGTTGCACTCCTATCAGCAACTGAAGAGTGTTCCCCATGCTCCACATCCTCTCCAGCCTCCAGCAGGAGCTGTCACTTGTGCCTTTGTTCATAGCCATCCTGACATGTGTAAGGTGGAATCTCAGTCATTTTGATTTGCATTTCCCTGATAGGTAAAAATGTTGAACACCTCCTTAAGTGTTTCTCAGTCATTTGAGAGTTTTTTGTTGAGAATACTGTTTAGATCTGTATCCCACCATATAATTAGATTATTTGGTTTGTTGATATTTTGTTTCTTGGCTTATTTATATACTTTGGAAATCAGTCTTCTGTCTGGTGTTGGGTTGCTAAGATCTTTTCCAGTTCTGTAGGCTGCCATTTTGCTCTATTGATGGTGTCCATTGTCTTACAGAAATGTCTCAATTTCATAAAGTCCCATTTATTAGTTATCATATTAGTACCTGTGCCATTGGTGTCCTATTCAGAAAGTTGTTTCCTGTGCCAATGTGTTTGAGATTATTTCCCACTTTCCTTTCTATTAGCTTCGGTGTATCTGAATTTATATTGAGGACTTTGATTGACTTGTATTTGAGTTTTGTGCAGGGTGGAAAATGTGGATCTATGTGCATTTTCCTACATGTTGACATCTAGTTATGTCAGCACCATTTGTTGATGATGTTTTCTTTTTTCCATTCTATAATTTTGGCTTCTTTATCAAGAATCCGGTGTCCATAGGTGTGTGGGTCTTTACATTTGGGACTTCAGTTAGATTCTATTGATCCACATGTCTGCTTTTATGTCACTACCATATGGTTTTTACTCCTATAGCTTCGTAGTAGAGCTTAAAATCAGGAATACCTCCAAAAATTCCTTTATTGTACAGGATTGTTTTAGCTATCCTGGATTTTCTGATTTTCCATACGAAGCTTAGTATTGTTCTTTTGAGGTCTATAAAGAATCGTGTTGGACCAACCTCACCATTTCTGAATATATACCATGGATGTGCTTTATATGACGTCTGAAATGACTGATATAATTGCTGAGAACAATAATGGAAGAGTAGATAGATTAAAGCAATATAAATTATTTTCAGAGTATATGAAAACATCAAACAGAAAATTTTCCACATTTTTTTACAGTAATATCCTTGACATCCACTTAAAATTGAGAAATAGAGGTGATACTGCAGTGACATAGGACATGGACTCAGATATGCCATAAGTCAAACCATACTGAAGACATTCTTGCTTACGCCAGAAGAATGAAATATGCCAAAGCAAGTATGAGGCAATAAGAAATGCAGAATACAAAGTAATTTCCCACATTGAGAAAATTATTAAACCAAGCTTTTTAGATAAAAAAATCTATCAAAGAATATAATCTAGTTGATAGCCAAGTTATCACAACTCTTCTGCCAAAATATACCACCGGTGAATGGTTTCTGCCTATTATAAAATAATAGGTGTCAGTTTAGACATTCTCTTGAAAAGCAAGGCTGGGAACTTAGCATAAATATGAACTTGGAGATTTATGGAGCAGGATATTATGATCATACTCGGGCATCCCCCAGTTCTTCAGAGATCATAATTTCTGCCTCTGTTTATTATCCGGTTTATGGTTGGAATATAACAGATGATTCATTTTTAATGTGATAAATGTTTTGGGGGTTTGTTTGAGGGAAATAAAAGTTTATAGTTCAGCCCTGGGAAAAAAAAAAGAATCGTGTTGGTATTTTAACGGGGATTTACTGAATCTGAAATTGATTTAGATAAGGTAGTCATTTTTACTATGTTATTATGCCAATATATAAGCATGGGAGATTTGTTTATCTTCTGTTATCTTCATTAATTCTTTTCTTCAAAGACTTTAAGTTCTTATCATACAGGTTATTTACTTGCTTTGTAAGAGTTATACCAAAATATTTTATATTAATTGAGGCTACTTGCAAAGGATGTTAATTCTTTGATTTCTTTCTCAGTCCATTTATTGTTTGTATATAGAAGGGTTACTGATTTTTTTTAAGTTAATCTTGTATCCAGCCACTTGACTAAAGGTGTTTATCAGTCATAGGAGTTCCCTGATAGAGTTTTGGAGGTCAGTTATTTTTACCATTATAGCATCAGCGAATAATGATAATTTGACTTCTTTCTTTCCAATTTGTATCCACTTGGTTTCTTTTAGTTGTCTTATTGCTCCAGCTAGAACTTCAAGATGTATTGAGTAGCTATGGAGCGTGGATAGCCTTGTCTTGTTTCTGATTTTGGAGAAACTCAAAGTATGTGCCTCAAGCAAGCAATCTGAAATATAAGAAAATCAGTTGTTTGTTCTCAGGAAAAGAATGTTGAGAAACAGTGAGAGAAGCTGATGACAATCTATGTAGCTTCCTTCTAAGAATTCCTCGGGACTCTCCAGGAATTACATAGTGACTGCTTGCTTGGAAGTCTGAACAAAGGGAAAGCCATTTAGCTGTCTGCTTTCAAATCATGTAAAAACATTAGCTTTATAATATGCGATTTTTTATTTCAATAAAATGGGAAATTGTAACAGAATTATTTTCTACATAAGTATTTTCTCTAGTTTCTTGTAAAAATAAAAACAGATTTCAATGAATTAGAATGTTATTACAGGAGTATGTAAATACTCAATACACAGTTATTTATAAAGAGTAACACAGACTATCCCTGGTATAAATCTCTTTAATGCATTAC
Organism: Alexandromys fortis; assembly: GCF_014885135.2. Classification (NCBI taxonomy): domain Eukaryota; kingdom Metazoa; phylum Chordata; class Mammalia; order Rodentia; family Cricetidae; genus Alexandromys; species Alexandromys fortis. The sequence continues at coordinate 919,731 of NW_026068181.1, forward strand.
AATGACTGATAACAATTAAATTTAAATTTTAAAACAGTGTTGTTTGAATGTTTTATTAGAAACATACATAGAGATTACATATTTAAAATGCACTTTAAGACTCCATACAGGGAAGCAGGTAGCCTAACTGCAGATCTTCACTTATCCCTCCTCTCTTCCAAGTCCAATTCTCCATTTTCCTTCCCGGTTCTAGAGCAGACCACCTGCTGCAGGCTATCTTTCCTCCCGGCCCCATCTGTCTATAGTGGAACACATAGTTCTTCCCCTAGCTTACTGCTTTATTTCAGGTCTCAGCTCAGCAGGCAGTCTCTGAGAACCTGTCAACCAAACCTGCCACAGAAGCAAGTAGGCCAGTGAAGCAGGTAGGCAAGCTCAGATTTCATTCCCCCTCTGCTCTTCTGTATCTAAACCTCCAACCCCATGTCCTGTTCTATAACAGACCTGTGGCCTTTCCCACTCTCTGCTTCCTTTCCTAGGGGACTAAACAGATCCTGGCAGAACACCCTGTTTTTCCCCTCTTGTGAAAACTCAGCCTCTCACAAGCCAATCCTCATTCCTAATTGTCAGCTCCCAATACCTAGGAACACATTTTACCTGGAAAAGTGGCCATGCCTAACAAAATCCCAGAATAATTTAATCAAGCAACACAACCACCACACCCTTCTGAGTACCAGAGAGGGCAACAGAAACCAAGAAATAAAACACCTGCCCAACAAAGACAAGACCAGATATCAGAACCTAGAATTCCAATCTTCCCAAACCCAAATTCCTAGACACCAGTGTAAAAACACAATCAAGAACTAGGACAAAATGTCTTCACTAGAGCACAGCAGGCCTACCACAGTAGGATCTAAGTATTGCAATATAGCTACAGCACAAGGCACAGACCTTAACACAGCTGTTATGAATATGATAGAGGACCCTAAAGGGGAAATGAATTAATCACTTAAAGAAATATATGAAAACACAAACAGTGGAAGGAAACAAATAAAACAGTTCAAGATCTGAAAGTGAAAACATAATTATAATAATCCCTAAGCTAAGAAAAATCTGGAAATGAAAAATTTAGGAAGTAAATAGGAACCTCAGAGAAGAGTCTCACCAAGAGAATACAAGAGACAAAAGAGAGAATTTCAGACATTGAAGACATAAGGGAAGAAATGAATAGTTCCATCAAAGAAAAAGTTAAAAGTAAAAACTTTCTGGAACAAAATATCCAGGATATATGAAACACTATGAAAAGACCACATCTAAGAATAATAGGAATAGAGGATGATACATAACTTTTAAAAACAAGTTTATAGAAGAAAATTGCCCTAACCTAAAGAAGGAGATGCCTAACAAGGTAAAAGAAACATACAGAACACCAAATAGCCTGGACCAGAAAAGAAACTCCCCTTAGCCTAAGTACAGAACAAAGAAAAATATTAAAAGCCAAAGGGAAAAAGATAAAAGACATTCCATGATAAAACCAAATTTAAGCAACACCTATCAACTAGTTAAGCTCTACAGAAAGTACTTAAAAAAGGAAAACTCCTACATAAAGAGGTTAACTACAGCCAAGAAAACACAAGGGATAAGTAATCCCAGACCAGCAAATCAAACACACACACACACACACACACACACACACACACACACACCACAAGAAAATAAAAGGAATCAACTTGCACTGATCATTGACATCTCTCAGTATCAATGGTCAGGTAGAGCCATTTTAATATCTCGCAAAATAGATCTCAAACCAAAACTAATTAAGATAAGAAAGGACACTGCATGCTCATCAAAGAAGAAATCCACAAAGAGGAAATTGCAATTCTTTGTTTTCTTTCAGTTTATTTATATGATGGATTACACTGATAGATTTTCATACGTTGAACCAGCCCTGCATCTCTGGGATGAAGCCTACTTGATCATAATGGATTTTTTTTGTTTTTACATTCTTTTCTTTTTAATTAAAAATTTCTGCCTCCTCCCCGCCTTCCTTTTTTCTCTCCCTCCCCCTACTCTACAAGCCCCACTCCTCTACCCCTCCCTCTATAGTCAAAAGAGCAGTCAGGGTTCCCTGCCCTGTGGAAAGTCTAAGGTCCTCCCACCCCTCCGTCCATGTCTAGGAAGGTGAACATCCCAACTGGCTAGGCTCCACAAAGCCAGAACATGAAGTAGGATCAAAACCCCGTGCCATCGTCCTTGGCTTCTCATCAGCCCTCATTGTTCGCCATGCTCAGAGAGTCCGGTTTTATCCCATGCTTTTTCTGTCCCAGTCCAGCTGGCCTTGGTGAGCTCCCAATAGATCAGCCCCACTGTCTCAGTGGGTGGGTGCACCCCTTGTGGTCCTGACTTCCTTGCTCATGTTCTCCCCCGATTTGTACTGGGTATAAAAACATATGGAAAAATAAATGTGGGCGATTTCAGTGTTCACTGGAATGCCCTCCCTTTTATGTTTTTTTTTTTCTTATTAGTTTTCATGTGTCTTCATATTCTTTACTAATACTTCAAAATCCCCACACCTCTACCCTGGCAAGTGGTGTTTTTGTCGAGGCTGGTCAATGAGGTCAGTCCATGACATCTCAATAGCTGAGCTCAAAGATGTTTGAGAGCACAATAGTGCTTACCAGAAAATGAGGACATCTTGAGCAGAAGACAAGGTGAGCCAACACATACAAATCCATATATATAAACAATAGTATCTGTAGTTCTACTGTAGAGTTGGGAGATGGCAAGATTTTGAGTGTTATTTTGAGAAAGAAGTAACATATAAGGTAATAGATATGCTTACCAGTCCAATTTGATATTTTAACTATACATAAATTGTGATATCACATTGTATCCTATAAATATGTCAGTTGTTACTTATCATTTAAACCTAAAATCTGGATTGAAAAGAAAGTATTTTATAGCAGCTTAGATCGACTCTTCTCTTGTTTTAACAGTTGTTTCTTTTAATCACAACTCTAAAAGGCAGATATTTGTCTTCCTAGACACAACATTAATACATGTTCTGAGTTATTCTTGTGTGAGTTTTAAACCAGAACTCACTATGTATTCTAGGATGGCCTAGGGCACACGATTCTCTTGCTTTAGCCTCCTGAGTAGCTGGTATTAAGGATGTTCATAATTTAGCCAGACTTACTTTGAATTTTTATTGCTGTGAGTTTTTTAATTCCTTTCTATAAGACCTTTGCAATGGTATTATCCTCTTCTGAGATACATTAAATATAACTTGTTCTTATCTATCATGTAATTTCTCAATGTTTTTAAATCATCTGCTCTATCCTAGTTCATACAAATGCCTCTATTGTTTAACTAGTAAAAGATATTCTCAGACATCTCTGAAGAAATTGATCTTGAAAACATATTTCAGAAAAAATAGGGTAATGATACTGAACCAACAATGAAAGAATCAAAATCCTGGATTGGTTGTAAAGTATTCAATATTCATAATCCAACTCACTAATATTTATATGATGATACTAATCCAAGAATTGTTTATTAGTTTTCAATTAGTAAACTGAAATCTAAATAAATTAAGAAAAAGTCACAGAATTATAGCAAACAAAACTCTCATAAGATCATAAAAGTCAAACATATGGCCTCCTGACATTGATGTCTTGGTAACAGTTACCTACTCACACAAACCTTGTGTTTTACACATTACATTACACAACATCTGTGGACCAGATGATTCATAAACTGTCTGAAGAGCAAAATGGGTTCAGATGCAATAAGCAAGTTAAATCCTCATTGTATATAACATAGTGATTAATAATCTACTTAAAGTCCAAGCACACCTTGGAAAGAATCATCAGAAAGAACACTGCAAGCACGTACATGTGAACACAACCTCTTTAAAAGAGCACACGGTAGGAATTAGATGAAGGAGATTTTGAACAGAGGAATTGTTTTCACTATGATCTTGTCCCCATTTTTATTATAATTTGTACAAATATGCAAATACAATTTGCACTAAGTTTAACATTCTTCTGAAAAAAAGCAAATATATACAATTCATAAATCATGCATAGCTAGCCTAGGAGGTAAAAAGAAATGTTACAAAGATTAGACAGTCATAGTATTGCTCAATTCATGTTATTAGAAACACAAATCAGATTCAAGTAAAGAATGTATGAAGAAAAAGTTCACAACATAACTAAAAGATTATTAATTTGTCATGTGTCATCCATGTCAAAAACTAAATCTAAAGTATCTCAGACATGTCCCTCCTTAGACGGTCTCAAAGACAAACATGACCTTAATGTCTAATAACATAAATCAGTTTGCCTGCTCCTGAGTTTTATACAAATGAAAACATGTTTCATGTTTTTCCTTCATGATTATATTTGATTAATCCCAACTTATGTATTCAGTTAATTTGATATTGATGAATATTGCTATCACACCTGCTTCTAGACAGTATAAGTAATTATTCCATGATTTACATCTCTTAAAAGTTCTTTTCTTAGTGAGCATGTGTATGAATTACAAATGAATATATAGCTGCTAAATTTGGGATTAGAAAGCAGATAACATAGGACACAAGAATAAACTCCAAGTGGTTTTGTGAACACAAAGTTGAGATGAAGAATAATAAGCACAAATATTGCTGAAGATAGGCACAAAATTGCCAGTTGTCAGTATTTTTGAAGCAGTCAACTCTACGCCTAGTGATCTGAGCACTACTGTAACATTTATAAGATTGTAGCCCAGGAGAGTGACACTTGTCCATGGAGACTGAAAGCAGGGAAGGCACAGAGAGCTCAAGGGAAGCGATGTTGAACAAAACAGGTTCTCTGCATATGTGAACATGATTGCAGTTCTTCCAAACACGTAGAAGAATCTGAGTCACGTATGTGCCCTTTTTGCCATCAGACATGGGCTTTAAAGTTTCTTTTCGTTTGTTTGTTTGTTTGTTTGTTTTTAACTTAAAGCAGGTTAAAAGAACTATGACTTCTTAAAAGTGTCCATTAAATTTTATGAGAAGAATTTTCTTTCCCTTTAAACAAGAACCTAATGACACTGTCTCGTATCTGCTTGGTTTTCACTCCATACACAATAGGGTTCATGGTGGGAGGCATGAGTAGATAGAGATTAGCCATAATGATGTGTACAGGGGGAGGGATGGTGTGCCGTCCGAAACGGTGTGTAAAGAAGGTGAAGAAGGCTGGGACATAGGTGATGACGATGGCGCAGATGTGGGCAGTGCAGGTGCTGAAAGCCTTCTGTCGAGCATCTGCTGAGGACAGACTCACGACTGCCCGTAGGATCATGGTGTAAGAGACAGTGATACACAGGATGTCAAAGCCCCCAATCAGGAGGGCAACCATTAGCCCATAGATGGCGTTGATCTGAACATTGCCACATGATATTTTAGCGACAGACATGTGGTCACAGTAGGTGTGGGGGATGACATTACCCCTGCAGTATGGCAGGCGCTTAGTGAGGAATGTGAACGGGATAATGAGAATCACACCCCTAAGAAAAGTGAGCATCCCTGCCTTGGTAATGACCACATTAGTGAGGATAGTGGCATAGCGCAGTGGGTAACAGATGGCCACGTACCGGTCTAGGGCCATGAGCATCAGCACCCCGGACTCCATCCCAGTGAAAGTGTGCACAAAGAACATCTGGGCCAGGCAGGCCTCAAAGTCAATCTCCTTGAGATTGAACCACAATATGCAGAGAGTGTTGGGAAGAGTGCTACTGCACATGAGCACATCTGTGAAGGAAAGCAGGGCTAGGAAGATGTACATAGGTCTGTGTAAGGCCTCTTCCGAGTAGATAAGATACATGAGCCCAAAGTTTCCTGTAAGAGCGATGCTATACATGGTGAACAGTGGGAAGGAGATCCACAAATGCACCTCTTCCAGACCAGGAATGCCATTGAGGAAAAATGATGCAGGAGTAAGGCTGCTGCCATTTAGAAGTGGCATAATGAATGTTGGAAGTTCATGGTAAAGCAGTCCAGAATTGTAATTCCCTAAAGATCACAGACTATGCAATAAACATATTTTTCTCCCCATAATGACTAATTTGTCTTTTTTGTGCCTTTTTTATGTGCTCCCCCAAATTTTTGGATGTAGTACATACAGTTTATATTCATGATTTTGGGGTTCAGTATCCAGAAGTTAAAGTCTGGTCCCTGTATCTGGGTTGTGTCATCCACTCCACAGACTATAGATGGACTGGCCTCTATTAGAGCAGCTAGACTGGCAAAATATTTGATGTGTTCCAGATGTTACTCATCCACCTCATGGTGCCTGTTTTGTACTGAAATATCAGCAAACATCAGTGGCTCATATATCACTTTCAAAAGTTTTATTTTATAGTAATTCTGGCAATGATTTCAACTATGCATTAGCTCCAACTATTTCATTATGATGCATAGAAAAATTAAATTACCTAGAATGGAAATAATCTATTTGTACTAATGTATTTTTTAAATAAAAAACCAGAACTATCTCTAAAACAAAAAAAGTATAGTAAAATACTATAAGTAATACATTTCTTGCTAACCCTATGGGATCGGGATGTCCGTCTACTTGATGGACTGAAGTAAACAGATGACAATGAGTCACTACTAGTACAATTTCAGAAGCCAGTATTTGATTCACACTGCTTTCTAGTCTAACGGACTCTAGAATCAATTGGATGAGAATGGTAGTGCCTTTTATAATAAACCAAGCAACTGACATAACAACATAGTGTTTTATTCTCTATCTGTATCACAACCTCACAGAACCATAGATTCCATTTTTCTCAGGTCATGTAATCAAGTGAAAATTTTGTTTGTAAAGTAGACAATATGTCTTTACACTCTGTAACAAAACAACCTAGATATTAGGATCAGAGTTCACAAAATAATTATACATAGCAAGAAAGGGAAACACTGGATGTAGTAGCATGTTTTTACAGACTCAAATTAAGTCATGGCCATAAGATGTATCCAGATAGGAAAGAGAGGTCTGGAGAAGTGGCCACATTGACCTAAATGTATGGGTTGAAAGCAGTAACAATGAAACAAATGCAATCATGGGAATGGTTATAGGTTCTTGAGGAAAGACATTGAAGGAAAGATGATAGACTCTTATTTCACAATTATCAATTTTAAATTCATAGTAGTTTTTGATAGTTTGAGAAAGACCTATAAGACATTCAAACAGATGGATGTACTTATATAAATTAGAGGTTTATGAAATTTATTCTTCTTTCCTCACATTCTTTATTTAATTTTATATAGTTTTTTCAAACAATAAAGACTGGGGAGATAAGTTCTAGGTACACTTTGAGTTGAGGAATAATAAATATATTGTAATTATGAAACAGAAGCAGTTCTCTGAAAAGAAAGACAGTATTAAAATAGAAAGTTGTGGAATAAAACTCTATGATTCTTTTTTTCTTTGCTTGCACAAGATAAATATTCTTTCTCTCATAACTGTTGTTGTTGGTCTGTATGTGCAGATTAGCCAAGAGCTAATAACTACTCCTCCTGGAGTTATGTTTTAGAAGTCAAAAGCCAAATGCGTAATTCAAAGTGAAAACTGAGCTTGTAGTGTGGGGATGTAGCCTTCTAAGAGGGTCCACTAAGACTTTTCAAATGCTAGGAGATAAGACTCTCTGAAACTCGCCCTCCTTCCTAACCTGGATTCATTTCTTTCAAAATAAAAATACAACCCCAATGTGGAAATCTGATACTTACCCCAAAAATCGGTGATGTTTCTCAAGAAACCAAGTATCCAAGGGTGAAATCTTATTCACATCTTTAGCATTCAGGAAAATAAAACCTATATTGAGACCCTGAGAGGCAGCAGCAGAAGAAACATGTTATTCACTTATTCTTCTCCATCCTCCCTTTTCCCTTCTCCATGTATGTGAATTTGTACATGTGTGCATGTATATGTATGGAGGCATGAGAGGGAGAGAGAGAAACAGAGAGAGAAGGAGAGGCTCTAAAGTGGGAGAAAAAACTCAATTGTTTCTGTCTCATTTTACTGTAACCTCCAAGGAAAGGTAATTTCCCAAATGTACGGGTGTGTATGCCCTAAAACCAGCTATATCTGGATGCTAAGGACACTAGCTGAGCCATTGGGAATAGTCTGATAAACTCTTTTCATCTTCCATCACAGTCTAAAACTCCTAAGAGTGTAATTTTTCCTAATTACAGAAGGGACTATAACTTTATATATTCTTTTTAAATTTTAATATATCACATGCAAAAACTGATACATATATATGTATAATATACACACACATATTTGTTTTTTTGAGACAAGCTTTCCCTGTGTAGTCCTGGCCATCCTGGAATTTGTTCTATAGATCAAGTAGGCCTCAAACTCAGAATTCACCTGCCTCTGCCTCCCGAGTGCTGGGATTAAAGGTATGTGTCACCAGAGCATGACTTGATACTAAAATATTTTAAAATCAAACAATCAAGTGTATACATGATGTATTTAGTGCCCTTGATAAATTTTCTGGCATCATAAATTTCGGTACATTTTTTGGGTTTATCTGGATGTACCATCATCATGGTGTCTGTGAAAAGGGAGAATGCCTCTTCCCTATTTTAACACCTTTTTCTTACCTTTGTGTAATGCTATCATCTCTGTGCTGTGGGTATTTACCAGAAGTAGTGGTAAGAGATATCTTTGTTTTTGGTGACTAGGTGTGATAGTTTGAATGAGAAATGTCCCCCGTCTCATGTCTTTAAACTCTTTGTCCCCAAATGATAGCACAGTTTGAGGAGGCTTAGTTGGTGCATCTTTGGTGAAGAAAGGGTGTCACTGGGGGCAGACTTTGAGATTGAAGGCCTTGGCCACTTCTAATCATTTTTCCCCCTTTGTTCTTGTGAATGAGGAAGTGAGTTCTCAGCTTCCCATTCTTGCTTTCAAACCTGTTGCTTGCTTCCATACCTACCATCCCTCTGGAACCATAAGCCCAAATAAACTCCTCCTCCTAAAATTTGCTTCTAGAGATGGTATTTTAACAGAGAAACAGAAAACAAAATAGTACATTTAAGTGTAAGGAATCCTCCTGGAGGTATAGAAAACTGGTTCCAATGGTTATATATGAAGAGTTGGACATATAATGAAGAAACATAGCCAGGTAATAAAACTACAACCACTTAAAACTTATCTTAAAAGCTGAAGAAATTGTCCTTGGCTAAATGTTTGCAGACACACATACCAGTTTGCAATGTGTTTATATGATTATAAGATTCACTATTTTCAAGTACACCTCTGTATACATCCCAAACTTCCTGTTTTTGGTGTCCTGGTTATACATAACTTTAGTTGAAACACCAAACTGTAGTGTTTATCTTTGTCTGGCCTCTGTTTGTCTGTCTCCTCTTTTCTTCTGTGTGACTGTGTGTTTATATGTGCTACATTTCTATGAGACTAGGACACTTGGAGTTTTACAGCAGCATGGGAAAGCCCTTGGAAGATGTTGGTTTGTTTCTTCCTGAATTTTTTGTGACTCATGTGTTTGAGACGGTGACTCACACTGGACTGGCAGCTCAACAGTTTGGCTACCCTGGCTGTATAGCATTCTCTTGTGACCATCTTATATTTGCTCTACTACTCTGGGTGAGGTCTGTCAGAGTGATGTTGTTTTAGTCAGGTTTCTATTGCTGTAAAGAGATACCATGACATGGCAACTTTTATAAAGAAAATAATTAATAAGTGAGGATTGCTTACAGTTTCAGAGGTTTGGTCCATAATCATGATAGTGGGGAACATGACAGTGTGCAGGCAGACAATATTGGAGAGGTAGCTGAGAGTCCTACATCTTGCAGGCAATAGGAACTTGACTGACACACTCAGCAGTATCCTGAGCATAGGAAACTTCAAAGTACACCCTCACAATGACACTTCCTCCAACAAGGCCATACCCACTCCAACAAAGCCACACTTCCTAATACTGCCACTTCCTATGAGATTATGGGGCCAATTACATTTAAACTACCATAGATGTCTCTATCCTTAAGTGAGTAGTTGGTCTCAAACCTTACAACATCTCTCTGGTTGGGCATCTCTTTCTTGACTCTCCTTTTAGGTAGGCCACAGTTTCCTGCCAGGTGCTATACACTGTGTTCTTCTCCTGGAATCTCATCCTGAGCTCATTTCCTTTTCCAGATCAGCAGTTCTTTTGTCCCCACCAACTTTCCTTCTGCTTCATGCTCCATTCTTCACTTGCTAACGTAATACTCATTTTCTGAGCTTACTTGTTATCTATCTATCTATCTATCTATCTATCTATCTATCTATCTATCTATCTATTATGTATACAATATTCTGTCTGTGTATATGTCTGTAGGCCAGAAGAGGGCACCAGACGTCATTACAGATGGTTGTGAGCCACCATGTGGTTGCTGGGAATTGAACTCAAGACCTTTGGAAGAGCAGGCAATGCTCTTAACCACTGAGCCATCTCTCCAGCCCCCTTGTTATGTTTTTTTTCCCTTGTTGGACCCTGGAGTCCAATAACTGAGAAGAAGTCACCCCAAGAGACCACCCTCACACCAAGTTGATGTAAAAACATGAGGATTTTATTAATTCTGCCGCGACAAGGTCTTTCAGCATTTGAGAACCCAGAAAGACTCTGAGTAGCTGGTACAGGCTACTTTTAAAGCAAAAAGCCACAGAAACGGTGGTGGTGGTGGGGGGAGTCTGGGAGCTGTTCTTAAACTACTATGATTGGCTTGTTCAAAGGGCTATTACCAATAATTGGCTGGAGAGCGGTTGCCAGATCAGATGAGGTAAGAGGGAACATCTGAGGGTCACTTTGACCCTTTCACAGGGACTGAGTCAAAACATCAGGAACTGAGTTAAAATCTTAAGGGTTATCTTGCCCCAATTCTAATAATTGTGTTCTATTTGGAAAACCCTCACAAGGACTCAGGGAGATGGAAAGTTCCCAACATTTTAGTACGTGCATGTATAGTTGTTAGATCCTTGGTTCCCAGGGGAGGGGGGAGCATTAATGCTGAGAGGCCTCAGATTAGAGTTTTACACTCTGACCCATTGGTAGAAACTGTGTATCTGTTATTTCCAGTCTGAGGAATCTCATATTTGCATTGGCTAGGTAGCTGGAGAAGATCTTAATGGATACCCTCAACCTGCTTCTAAACCTCTTAAAGGAAACTTCATACAAATGCCAGGAGTTGAGGCCAGACTGTAATGTAGCACAAATAATAAAAACCCAGAGATAGATATTAGGGTTCAACCTGAAAACCAGAAAAATAAACAGCCAAGCCACAAGAAAAGTCTTACTTCTACCAAGGCTGGGCAACCACAGACTAAACAGACTAAGCCTCTCTCTCTCTTCCCATTTTATATTCCCTCGAGTGCTGGAATTAAAGGCATGCAACTCCCTAGACTGGGATAAAAAGTCTGAGCAACCACCACCTGGGTTTGTTTCTGTATTGATCTTGTGTAGGCTAGGGTGGACTTGAACTCATAAAGATCAATCTGACTTTCATCCCAAATCCTGGGATTAAAGGTGTATGCCAACATTGCCTAACCTCTAGTGGCTTTAGCTTTGCCTCTGGTCTTCAGGAAAGATATATTGTGACTTTAGCTTTGCCTCTGGTCTTCAGGAAAGATATATTGTGACTTTAGCTTTGCCTCTGGTCTTCAGGAAAGATATATTTACCAAAATACAAATAATACAGCACTATACTGTGGGTTCAGGCCACAAATACCAGCTCCATGGTGGCAAATGTCATGATGTCAGGACTTCAGTTCAAGGTCAAAGGGATCTTGTGGGATCTTAAAAAAGAAACACACACGTGCACACACACTAGCACACACACACACGCACACACACAGTACCATTTGTTTGGTGTGGTCTATCTAAACCTTAATCTTATTCGCTCTCAGTCAAAGGAAAATGACTGCTGGAGGAATCGACCGGGGCTACTCTAAATGTGAATTCAGGTGATCCTAGCCTACTAGGACTTGATACCCTATTTTATGAAAAACACAAATCACCTCAGTATTTTTTTTTAATAATTATAAACACAAGTATTGGACTTACATCATTTCCAGCCTTTCTTCAATGCTTTCTACTCCCGTGTTGTTTTCTTCATACTGTCTATTGCATGACCTATTAAGTTTTCTAGAAGTTTCTTTCTTTTCTGAAACCATGATTTCAATACTATAATGGCTATTCTAAGGTGTTAATTTCAGATTACACCTGGATTTAAGCAAAAATTGGGAACTGTGGGGTGGGGTGGGATGGGAGAAAGGGGAGATCTGGAGAGAAAAGTGAGAAGGGGAGGATAGGGAGAGCTTGGGGGAATGGGATGGTTGGGATAAAGGAAGAGTAGATATGGGAGCAGGGAGGTAGATATCTTAATTAAGGGAGTGATTTTTTGTTTGGCAAGAGACTTGAATCTAAAGGGGTTCCCAGGGATTCAGGGACACGTCCTCAGCTAGTTCCTTGGGCAGCTGAGGAGAGGGAGCCTGAAATGGCCTGATCCTACAGCCGTACTGATGAATATCTTGCATATCAGCATAGAACCTTCAGCTGGCGATGGATGGAGATAGAGACAGAGACCCACATTGGAGCACTGGGCTGAGTTCCAAAGGTCCAAATGAGGAGCAGAAGGAGGGAGAACATGAGCAAGAAAGTCAGGAACACGAGGGGTACACCCACCCACTGAGACGGTGGGGCTGATCTATTGGGAGCTCACCAAGGCCAGCTGGACTGGGACTGAAAAAGCATTGGATAAAACCGGACTCTCTGAACATGGCGAAAAATGAGGGCTATTGAGAAGCCAAGGACAATATCATGGGGTTTTGATCCTACTTCATGTACTGGCTTTGTGGGAGCCTAGCCTGTTTGGATGCTCACCTTCCTAGACCTGGATGGAGGGGGAAGGACCTTGTACTTCCTACAGGGCAGAAAACCCTGACTGCTCTTTGGACTGTAGAGGGAGGGGAGGGGAGTAGGGGGAGGGGAAGGAAAATGGGAGGCAAAGAGAAGGTGGAAATTTTTAATAAAAAAAAATTTAAAAAAGAAAAGAAAAGAAATGAAGTGCACACCTATGAGGGATTTTTGTATTACTTTAAATAGGACATGTACTTCTAATCCAATTTTCCAAGGGAGGAAGGTTTAATCCAGATATTTTGAACTGGGAAAATCAACCTCTAATTTGAGCCATGCTTTCTGCTGGAAGCCTACATAGGGACTTGAAAGAAAGAAATTTTATGCTTTATGTCTCATTACCAAGTCACATTTACACATGAAATAAACAATCATTTAAAAAGAGAATCTCCATCTCTTTCTTCTTCCTCCCCTCCCCTCACCACTCTGACTGCCTTCACCTCCCCCTCCCATTCCTCTGCTTCTCCCACATCTCTGATTTTCCTCTCTGTGCCCATCCCACTTCCTGTTCCCTATGCTCTATCTCCAACTGCATCCTCTGGCCCTCTCATCTGTGGGGAACTTTTGGAGTCCTGGCCTCCAGCTGCTCTTCTCTGCTAGTGATTTGAGCTTCTGAGAGCTGTGTCAAAGTTGTTTACCAACCTACTTCCTGAGTATTCATTGCCTTGGCCTTGACCAAGGATCAGGCAATGAGGTCTTCACCTGTTGACCCATCTGTCTGGGTTAGGTATAAACACCTGTTGGTCCACCTGGCTGTGTTAGGTATAAACCATCAATTGTGCTGTTTAATAAAGGGCTTCTTTTACTAGCAACTAGAGAGGTGTATGCGTGTTTAATCCTGATGTCCTTTGCTCAGGTTTCAGTTCCAGGCTGTGAAGGCATGGCAAGTGGATGTCCCACCAAGATCCAAGAAAGAGGGATCAATGGACAGGGTCTTCCTGGGCCAGTAGGTACGTATTGGGGAATCAAGATGAAAACTGCTAGCAGTAAATTTTAAATGTTCCAGACTGGGAACAATCCAAGTCAGATTAAAAGGAGTATGTGTGTTTTCATCCCCAAAGATGCTCTGGAAACGTCCTCTGGAAGACTGGCCAGTAGGGAAGTAATAAAGAGGAGGTGGAAGGGTGAATTGAAGGCCTCAAAAGATAGAATGTGTACAGATGTGCTATTGGGTTGATTGTGTTGTCTTGTGTTCTGGGCTGGAGAAAGACATTTGATTCTGGTAACTGCTAAGAAAAGCATTTTTTTTATTGCCTGTAGAAACTATCTTTTTTTTAATTTTTATTTATTTATTAAAGAAGCTGGCCTGGAGCTGAAAAAGCCTGGGATAAAACCGGACTCGCTGAACATAGTGGACAATGAGGACTACTGAGACCTCAAGAAAAATGGCAATGGGTTTTTGATCCTACTGCACAAACTGGCTTTGTGGGAACCTGGGCAGTTTGGATGCTCACTTTACTAGACCTGGATGGAGGTGGCTGGTCCTTGGACTTCCCACAGGGCAGGGAAACTTGATTGCTCTTTAAGAAAAGTATTTTGACTTTGAAGTATGGGCCTAAGGATTTGATACTTTGGAAAAGAGATTCTGCTTTTACCTCCACAGAGGATGATAACCTGAGGGACCCCCTAAAATGTTACAGTAAAATAGCCCCAAGAATGCAGCACCTCCGCTCAGCAGGAAGTAGCCAGACAGGTTGATGATGCCCAAATTTTCCAAAAGATTGTTTAAGTGGGGCCCCTTCAGTAGTTCTGGAGCAGCGAGCCTGCTTCCCCCTTGGGTTCTGCTCCACTCCATGCACCAGTTTGGACCCAGAGCAAGTGCGGCTAGGGCCAGAAGGCAGCTGGAGCAGAGCTTTGATAGGTGGCTGTTCTGAAGGCACTTTGCCCCGGCCCAGTCAGTGCCTGGCCTGGGGAATGCTGCGGTGGTGTCAAAGGTATACAGTTGCCTTTATTGCTTACTATCTCTGCCACCGCAGATACTTCTGTCAAAGTTGCTCTCTCCCAGGCTGTGCAGAGGACTGAGACTGTCAACCAGCTGGCTGAAAGAGTCAGCAATGCTTTGGACATTCAAAATCTTAATGGACATATTCAATTGGGCATATTGACCTTGAACCAACAAGTGGCTCTGGTTCAGGAGCAAGTGGACTATCTTTGGACTTTTTAACAGTTAATCATGTTATGTGTGTTGCTCCTGGCACTGTATTGCATGCTTCTGCTACTGTTATGGAACTCAACCATCATATGAGAAGAGTTTGAAATGCTGCTTTTGTTAATTTTGCCACCCAGTTAGTGCATGTTAATTAAGCCGTAAATTCCACCCAGGTTGAGTCTGCCCAGGCCAATGATGATGGGCTTGGATGGCTAAAGTAGAGGGATGGTTGCTGCGCTGGTCTGGCTCTTGGCGCTGTCAGTCCTGGGGATACTTGGTTTAGGACTATGTGTCTGAATCTTCTGTTGATTCCACCGCCTATATCAGAATCAGATGGGTGTCACTCGACAGGCACTCCTAGCAATGGCTGCACAGCCTGAATCCGCACAAATTTGGCGAAATGCTGGATAAGTGGTAGCCATGGACTGGCAATACCTTGAGGGCAGGATGTCCTAAGACAGGAGTGTCTTCTGTCTTATATAAATAGAGGGGGAGAGATGTTGGGACTGTTTGGAGTCCTGGCCTCCATCTGCTCTTCCCTGCTAGTGATTTGAGCTTCTGAGAGCTGTGTCCAATTTGTTTACCAACCCTGCTTCCTGAGCTTGCTTTGCCCTGGCCTTGACCAGGATCAGGCGATGAGGTCTTCGCCTGTTGACCCATCTGTATGGGTTAGGTATCAACACCTGTTGGTCCACCTGGCTGTGTTAGGTATAAAATCACCATGGTGCTGTGCAATAAAGGGCTTCTTTTACCAGTAACTAGAGAGGTGTATGCGTGTTTAATCCTGCTGTCTGTGCACGAGCGGCACCCATCCGTATCACCTCAACTTGCTCCCTCCGTTTCACTTGTCACCCCTCCTCAGCCTTATCCCTATTCCCCAACCCCTCACCCTCAGGTTCAGTCTTCCTCTTCCTCTGCTTCCCCAAACAGGGTTTCACTACATATCCCTGGCTAGCCTGGAGACATTTATGTTATCAAGACTGGCCTGGAAAACAGAAAAATCCTCCTGGCTCTGCTTCCTAAGAGTGTTTGGGCAAAAAGAAAGGAGACTTAAATTGTGGACGAAATGAGAAAATATTCTCCTCATATTTGAATACAATGTCAATAGGATGATATTGGTAAATCATGAAGGTGAAAATATTTTTATTTGAAAAATGTATGTGTTCATCATTATACATATATATATATATATATTTAAATTACAAATATGTTGCCGAATGAAGCCTGTAGGTCGAATGATCATGAGAGCAGAGGAGCACATTGAAGGTGATTAAAGAAGTAGAAGGGGTAAAAGTGAATAAAACACCTGTTTTAGTTAGGGTTCATTACTGTGGCAGATTTTATAGGATGAATATCTTATTATATATATATAAAGGGATTTTTAACAATGGCTTACAAGAAAATCAGTATATGCACATCCTCCTTGCTAATTTATATGTCATCATCCCCTCTGCTCTTAACCCTCTCATTTATGGGGTGGAAACCAAGCAGATTCGATATAGTGTGCAGATATTTTTGTAAAGAAATGTGACTATAAGCTGCTGATTTGTAGTCTTCTGATCTTTGTTCTTCATATTCTTAAAAGAGGATAATTTATGTATAAGTGAGATTAGACAGAACAACTGCTTTACAGAATATTATGTTAAATGCACAATGTTTTTGTACTCATGGAAGCAAACAAGATATTTTATAGTAAATATTTGTTCCTAATCTGAATAAGATAATTGTTTTACAAATGGTCTTTATTTTTACAATGGACACTAGAGCCTTGTTTCAAGGATCAAGCAGCTCACAATACCTTTATGCCAAATCCATTGATTCCAGGGGTTTGATGATGCCATCCTTTATCATGGATACACTGGGGTTGGCAACACACTTCAAGAAGTGAGTTTCAGGAGTCCTGATCAAAGAAATCAACCACAATTCCAATTTCCTTCATGGTAGTGTTGGATCTTGTCATTGAATAACAGTGGGAAAGAAAATATTGAACAAAATAAGATGCATCTCTTTGTAATCTATTCTCACAATTTTCTGGGGAGAAAGCACAACTGCAGCAATTACCCAGGGTCACACATGCAGAAGTCTTCATTTTAAGTCCAAGCATAGAGGAATTCTCCCAGATGGCAAAAAAGAATACAATGGAGAAATAGGAATACAGCACTAAATACAAAGAAATAAAATAGAAAGATAAGAAAAGAAAACTCTCTAGGTGTAACCCCCAGAGAGCCTGTCAGGCAGAGTGAAATTCATCTTCTTTTCAGCTAAGCCAGTCCAAATGGTTACCAAAATCTTTTAATTTTGCTTGCTACAAAACAAACACTGCATCTTTTGAAAATCCTTTAGAAGACAAAAGTTTAAAACCCCTTCCAAACACAAAAGAATTCTTCCAGTTGCCGTGTCTGTCTCTAGAACACACAATAATTAGAGGATGGGCCAAGGATTCACTAAGCATTGATGAGAGACAACTGAGCAAACTCTTCACCCATCCTCTCTCCTTCATAATCCTGACTCTGATATTGATTAATTAAAATATTTAAATTTTTCTTTATTACAATATGACACTAAGAAAATGAAAACAATAACCCAACACTGGAGTAAGAGATTTTGAACCCTTATCAGACAATATATTTGAAAGTCAATTGTACAAAACCTTTTTATAAGTGACCAATAAAAAACAGACATCCAAAATTTGAAAATTTTGACAATTTTCAAAAAGTTGCTTCTTAAAGAGATGAGTGACAAATAAACATATGAAAACTCACCAGGATAATACAAACTGAAATTATAATTAAGTGGCATTTCACATCTATTAAAAAGTCTAAAATTAAAATTATTAGTCTTACCAAATATTTGAAAATATAAAGAGAAACTGGAATCCTAGTACATCATATGAAGTAATTAAAAATAAGAGAAAGATATTGTGAAAAGCTTATTTTCACAAAATTTCCCCATTGGCATGTGATATGACTGAACCAATCAATTCCAAGTTATTTATAAGAAAATATAAAAGTCTATCATGCAAAAATTTATATGTAGATATTCATTGAAGCTATACTCATAATTGCTCTAAGTTAAACATTTATCAATATGTGAATGATTAAGTAAAAGCATTACATTCAGAAGACCACATGATGTTAAGCAACAAGTCGTTGATGAATACAATGAGTATGATTTCCAAAATTATAATAAATAATAGAAGCCAAAGATCCTCTGGCCTCAACACTAGGACACATTGCCTCCTGGCATCTGTACCAAAGACCACACAGTTCTAGGGATCCCAGGAAAGATACTTCCTTTCACACACTAAACCCCTTTAAGGCTGTTGAACAGCTCTAGACTGTATCCCCACCCCTGGGTTTCATATTCTGGCCTACTACTTTGTTCTAGGGACCCTAGAGATGAGATCAGATTCAAGGACCCCACTCTGCACCCCCACATCTGGTCTACAACTTTAGAAGAGGACTTCAGTCGTATGGATCTAGAAACCAATAGCCTCTCTAGCTCAGTGAAAATACCCTCCTGAACCTGAAGACATGCTTGTCACCATAATTCTTGGCCATTTAGGCAAGGAGACCAGAAAGAAGAAAGAAACCAAGGAACAAAGCACCTGTTTAACAAAGACAAATGCAGGAATTGACACCTAGACCTAAAATCATCCCAAATCCAGATGCCTAAATGCCAATTTAAGAACATGGTCAATAACAGAAAAGACAGTATGTCGTCATCAGAGCCCGGTATCTTACAACAGC
The DNA here is from genome assembly GCF_014885135.2 of Alexandromys fortis. Taxonomy (NCBI): domain Eukaryota; kingdom Metazoa; phylum Chordata; class Mammalia; order Rodentia; family Cricetidae; genus Alexandromys; species Alexandromys fortis. Next base: position 938,514 of record NW_026068181.1, read on the forward strand.
AAGACAAAAACCATCCAACACAGCTGAAGCATGAGAAAATGACCTTAAACACTACTTTATGATTATGATAGAGGTCCTTAAAGAGGATATGAGGAATTTGAGGAAAAGACAAAAGAAAAATGGAAGAAATTAATACATCCCTAAGAGATAACCAAGAAAAAAATCAAACAAAATACAAACAAACTGGTAGAGAAAACTGTTCAAGACCTGAAAATGGAAATAGAAGCAATACAGAAGAAACACAAATGGAAGGAATCCTGGAAATGGGAAATCTGGGTAATTGAACAGGAACACATCACACCACAGGAACACATCACAACCCAGCATCACCAACAGAATGCAAGAGATGGAAGGGAAAATCTCAGGCATTGAAGACGCAGTAGAGGAAACAGATTCATTGGTCAAAAACAAAAACAAAAACAAACAAAACAAAACAAAATGCTGAATCTAAAATTCTTAACACTAAACATCCAGAAAATTTGGGGCGTAATGAAAAATCAAAACCTATGAAGAATAAGAATAGGAAAATAAATTCAGCTAAAAACGCCAGAGAATATATTTAACAAATGTACAAAAAAATTCTAGCCTAAATAAGAATATGCCTTTAAAGGTACAAAAAACTTACAGAACACCAAATAGATTGGCTCAGAAAAGAAAATCCCTCCATTATATAATGACCCAAACACTAAACATACAGAATAAAGAAAGAAGATTAAAACTGCCAAGGCACAAACACCCTGACTTCTCAACAGAGACCTTAAAATCCAGAAGAGTCTGGACTGATGTCTTGTAGACATAAGCGACCACAGATGTCAGCCCAAACTACTAAACTCAATTAAACTGTCAATCACCATAGATGGAGAAAACATGATATTTTATGACAAAGTCAAATTTAAACATTATCTATCCATAAACCCAGGCCTAGAGAATGTACTAGAATAAAATCTCCAACCCAAGGAATCTAACTATACCCACAAAAGCATGGGCAATAGAAAATTTTCTACCAGCAGAATTCGAAACAGGAAACACACACACACTACCACCACCAATAATAAAATAAAAAAGTTAACAATCATTTGTCCTTAATATCCTTCAATATCAATGAACTCAATTCTCTAGTAAAGAGACACAAGCTAATGGATTAGATACAAAAACAGGATCCAATATTTTACTGCATATAGAAACACAGTTCAACATCAAAGATAAACATTACCTCATAGTACAGGGTTGGAAAAAGATTTTCCAATCAATTAGACCTAAGAAGTAAGCTGGTGTAGCTATTCCAAAATCAAAAAACTAGAATTCCAACCCAAATTAATAAAAAAATGGAGAAAATATTTTAATATCCATCAAAAGAAAAAATTCACCAAGATGATATCTCAGTTCTATAATCTATGCCTTGAATGTAATGACACCCACATTTGTAAAAGAAACTTACCAAGACTTAAATTACACATAACAGAAACTAAACAGAGAAATAATAGAACTAACAGATGTTATGAGTCAAGTGGACCTAACAGATATCTACAGAACATTTCACTCAAACACAAAAAAAGATACCTTTTCCTCAGCACTAAATGGAACCTTCTCCAAAATAACCCATATATTGGCTACAAAACAAGTTTCAACAGATACAAAAATATTGAAATATTTTTTTTGTATTTTATTAGATCGCCATGAATTAAGCCTGGATTTCAACAACAGAAAGTAACTCATGAAAACTGAACAACTCACTACTAAGTTACCAGTGTTCAAGGAAGAAATAAGAAAGAAGTTAAAAACATTCTAGAATTCAATGGAAATGAATTCACAACAAACTCAAATGTACAGGACACAGTGAAAGCACTGTTAAGAGGAAAAGTACATAGCACAAATTCCATGAAGAATTTTCAGAGATCTCATTTTCGTGTCTTAACAGCATGCCTGAAAGCTCTAGAACAAATAGAAGCAGGCACACCTATGAGGAGCAGACAGCAGGAAAAAACAAACAAACAAACAAACTGAGGGTTAAAATCAATAATAAAGAAACAACAACAAAAAATACAAAGAATCATTGAAACAGAGAGTTGCTTCTTCAAGAAAATCAACAAATAGATAAACCCTTTTTCAAACTAACTAAAAGGCAGAGAGAGAATATCCAAATTAACAAAGTCAGAAAGGAAAGTGGAAACATAACAGTAGACTCTGAAAAACTACAGAGAATCATTAGGTCATACTTCAATATTTAAAAAAAATAGGCAAGTTTCGTGATATATACCACTCACCTAAGTTAAATCAAGACAAGATAAAAAAAAAATTAGGTGAACCTACACCCCTCAAGGAAATAGAAACAGTCATTAAAAGTCTTCAAACCAAAAAACAAGACAAACAAGGAAACCTCATGGCCAGACCAAGTCAGTGCAGAATTCTATAAGGCATTGAAAAAAGAGCTAATACCAATATTCTTCAAATTATTCCACGAAATAAAAACAGAAGTAACATTGCCAAATTCTTTTGATGAGACCCCAGTCACCCTGATACCCAAACCATACAAAAACCCAACAAAAAGAGAGAAAGAGAATTACAGATCAATTTTACAAAAATACTCAATATAATACTGGCAGCCCAAATTCAAGTACAGATTACAAAGGAATCAAGTATGACCAAGCAGGCTTTGTCCCAGAGATTTAGGGATGTATCAACACATGAAAATCTGTCAATACAATACATCATATAAACAAATTGAAAAAAAAAAACAGAAAATAATCTCCATAGATGCAAAAAAAATTGACAAAATCCAACAATCCTTCATGATAAAAGTCTTAGAGAGATCAAGGATACAAGGGATATATCTCAACATAATAAAAGCTATATACAGCAAGCAGATTCCCAACATCAAATTAAATGGAGAGAGGCTCAAAGCAATTCTACTAAAATCAGGAAGAAGTCAGGGTTGTCCACTATATCCATACCTATTTAATATATACTTGAAGTTCTACCTAGACCAATAAGACAATAAAAGGAAATTAAGGGGATATAAACTGTAAAGGAAAAAGTCAAAGTATCAGTATTTGCAGATGATATTATACATAAGGGATCCCAAAATTTCTACCAGAGAATTCTTACAGCTGATAAATACCTTTAGTCATATGTCTGGATACAGATTAATTTTAAAAAAAATGTACCCTTCTAAATTGCAATGATAGATGAGCTGAGAGAGAAATAAAAACATCAACAGTACTTACAATAGCCTCAAATAAAATAAAATATCTCAGTGTAACTCTAATAAAGCAAGCAAAACACCTGTATGAAAACAATTTCATGTCTTTAAAAAAGAAATTGAAGAAGATATCAGAAGATAGGGAGATCTTCTGTGCTCATAAATTGGTAGGTTTAAAATAGTAAAAATGACCATCTTACCAAAAGCAATATAAAGATTCTATGCAATCAAAATGCAATACGACTCTTTACAGACCTTGAAAAAACAACACTCAACTTCCTACGGAAAAACAAAAATCCAAGATAGCTATCCTGTACAATAAAGGAACTCCTGGATGTATCGCCATCCCTGATTTCAAGCTCTACTACAGAGCCATAGTAATAATAACCACATGATACTGGTAGAAAATAGAGAAGTGGAATAATAAATTCAGATCAAAGAACCAGATGTAAATCCACACGCCTAACGAGAGCTGATTTTCAACACTGAAGCCAAAGATAATACAATGGGAAAAAGAAAGCATCTTCAACAGATAGTGCTGGTATAACTGAGTGTAGGCATGTAGAAGAATGCAAATTGATTCATAATTTTCACCATGCACAAAACTCAAGTCCAAGTGAATCAAAGTCTTTAACATCAATCCAGATACACTAAAGCATGCTTTTACTTTAAAACATGTGTGTTCACCATGGTCCATGAATATCTAAATCACAGAATGTTAACAAATGAAGCCAGTAGGTCAAAAGAACTTGAGATCCTGGAAGATTGAGTAAAAGGGGTGAACAAAGTGTGTAGCAGTTTTAGTCAGGCTTCTCTAGAGTGACAGACTTTACAGGCTACTCTGAATATTGACTTAGCCAACAATGGCTGGCCACACATGGAAAGTCTGGATACAGATTAATTTTTTAAAAAAAAGTACCCTTCTAAATTGCAATGATAGATGAGCTGAGAGAGAAATAAAAACATCAACAGTACTTACAATAGCCTCAAATAAAATAAAATATCTAATACATGTGAATCATACAAAATTAAAATCAATACAATAGGAAGAACGACAGAGGCAGAGGTGGTCAGTGAACAAACGTCACTCAATAAGTACTATGAAGCAATGAAACCCTATGGTCAATGTCATTATCATACCATTAACCCATAGACCTGGAATTTTTGTTTTTTTAAATTGATTTTTATTGAGCTCTACATTTTTCTCTGCTCTCCTTCCTGCCTTTCCTCTCCCCTTCAACCCTCTCCCACAGTCACCATGTTTTTAGATATGTCTTCATACCCCACAAAGATTCAGATCAGAAGTTGATTCTCCCACTTCAAATTACAAAACCCTCACAAAGTGTCCTGTTAAGTAGTCTCATAATGCTAACTCTTTTNGGTTGTGAGCCACCATGTGGTTGCTGGGAATTGAACTCAAGACCTTTGGAAGAGCAGGCAATGCTCTTAACCACTGAGCCATCTCTCCAGCCCCCTTGTTATGTTTTTTTTCCCTTGTTGGACCCTGGAGTCCAATAACTGAGAAGAAGTCACCCCAAGAGACCACCCTCACACCAAGTTGATGTAAAAACATGAGGATTTTATTAATTCTGCCGCGACAAGGTCTTTCAGCATTTGAGAACCCAGAAAGACTCTGAGTAGCTGGTACAGGCTACTTTTAAAGCAAAAAGCCACAGAAACGGTGGTGGTGGTGGGGGGAGTCTGGGAGCTGTTCTTAAACTACTATGATTGGCTTGTTCAAAGGGCTATTACCAATAATTGGCTGGAGAGCGGTTGCCAGATCAGATGAGGTAAGAGGGAACATCTGAGGGTCACTTTGACCCTTTCACAGGGACTGAGTCAAAACATCAGGAACTGAGTTAAAATCTTAAGGGTTATCTTGCCCCAATTCTAATAATTGTGTTCTATTTGGAAAACCCTCACAAGGACTCAGGGAGATGGAAAGTTCCCAACATTTTAGTACGTGCATGTATAGTTGTTAGATCCTTGGTTCCCAGGGGAGGGGGGAGCATTAATGCTGAGAGGCCTCAGATTAGAGTTTTACACTCTGACCCATTGGTAGAAACTGTGTATCTGTTATTTCCAGTCTGAGGAATCTCATATTTGCATTGGCTAGGTAGCTGGAGAAGATCTTAATGGATACCCTCAACCTGCTTCTAAACCTCTTAAAGGAAACTTCATACAAATGCCAGGAGTTGAGGCCAGACTGTAATGTAGCACAAATAATAAAAACCCAGAGATAGATATTAGGGTTCAACCTGAAAACCAGAAAAATAAACAGCCAAGCCACAAGAAAAGTCTTACTTCTACCAAGGCTGGGCAACCACAGACTAAACAGACTAAGCCTCTCTCTCTCTTCCCATTTTATATTCCCTCGAGTGCTGGAATTAAAGGCATGCAACTCCCTAGACTGGGATAAAAAGTCTGAGCAACCACCACCTGGGTTTGTTTCTGTATTGATCTTGTGTAGGCTAGGGTGGACTTGAACTCATAAAGATCAATCTGACTTTCATCCCAAATCCTGGGATTAAAGGTGTATGCCAACATTGCCTAACCTCTAGTGGCTTTAGCTTTGCCTCTGGTCTTCAGGAAAGATATATTGTGACTTTAGCTTTGCCTCTGGTCTTCAGGAAAGATATATTGTGACTTTAGCTTTGCCTCTGGTCTTCAGGAAAGATATATTTACCAAAATACAAATAATACAGCACTATACTGTGGGTTCAGGCCACAAATACCAGCTCCATGGTGGCAAATGTCATGATGTCAGGACTTCAGTTCAAGGTCAAAGGGATCTTGTGGGATCTTAAAAAAGAAACACACACGTGCACACACACTAGCACACACACACACGCACACACACAGTACCATTTGTTTGGTGTGGTCTATCTAAACCTTAATCTTATTCGCTCTCAGTCAAAGGAAAATGACTGCTGGAGGAATCGACCGGGGCTACTCTAAATGTGAATTCAGGTGATCCTAGCCTACTAGGACTTGATACCCTATTTTATGAAAAACACAAATCACCTCAGTATTTTTTTTTAATAATTATAAACACAAGTATTGGACTTACATCATTTCCAGCCTTTCTTCAATGCTTTCTACTCCCGTGTTGTTTTCTTCATACTGTCTATTGCATGACCTATTAAGTTTTCTAGAAGTTTCTTTCTTTTCTGAAACCATGATTTCAATACTATAATGGCTATTCTAAGGTGTTAATTTCAGATTACACCTGGATTTAAGCAAAAATTGGGAACTGTGGGGTGGGGTGGGATGGGAGAAAGGGGAGATCTGGAGAGAAAAGTGAGAAGGGGAGGATAGGGAGAGCTTGGGGGAATGGGATGGTTGGGATAAAGGAAGAGTAGATATGGGAGCAGGGAGGTAGATATCTTAATTAAGGGAGTGATTTTTTGTTTGGCAAGAGACTTGAATCTAAAGGGGTTCCCAGGGATTCAGGGACACGTCCTCAGCTAGTTCCTTGGGCAGCTGAGGAGAGGGAGCCTGAAATGGCCTGATCCTACAGCCGTACTGATGAATATCTTGCATATCAGCATAGAACCTTCAGCTGGCGATGGATGGAGATAGAGACAGAGACCCACATTGGAGCACTGGGCTGAGTTCCAAAGGTCCAAATGAGGAGCAGAAGGAGGGAGAACATGAGCAAGAAAGTCAGGAACACGAGGGGTACACCCACCCACTGAGACGGTGGGGCTGATCTATTGGGAGCTCACCAAGGCCAGCTGGACTGGGACTGAAAAAGCATTGGATAAAACCGGACTCTCTGAACATGGCGAAAAATGAGGGCTATTGAGAAGCCAAGGACAATATCATGGGGTTTTGATCCTACTTCATGTACTGGCTTTGTGGGAGCCTAGCCTGTTTGGATGCTCACCTTCCTAGACCTGGATGGAGGGGGAAGGACCTTGTACTTCCTACAGGGCAGAAAACCCTGACTGCTCTTTGGACTGTAGAGGGAGGGGAGGGGAGTAGGGGGAGGGGAAGGAAAATGGGAGGCAAAGAGAAGGTGGAAATTTTTAATAAAAAAAAATTTAAAAAAGAAAAGAAAAGAAATGAAGTGCACACCTATGAGGGATTTTTGTATTACTTTAAATAGGACATGTACTTCTAATCCAATTTTCCAAGGGAGGAAGGTTTAATCCAGATATTTTGAACTGGGAAAATCAACCTCTAATTTGAGCCATGCTTTCTGCTGGAAGCCTACATAGGGACTTGAAAGAAAGAAATTTTATGCTTTATGTCTCATTACCAAGTCACATTTACACATGAAATAAACAATCATTTAAAAAGAGAATCTCCATCTCTTTCTTCTTCCTCCCCTCCCCTCACCACTCTGACTGCCTTCACCTCCCCCTCCCATTCCTCTGCTTCTCCCACATCTCTGATTTTCCTCTCTGTGCCCATCCCACTTCCTGTTCCCTATGCTCTATCTCCAACTGCATCCTCTGGCCCTCTCATCTGTGGGGAACTTTTGGAGTCCTGGCCTCCAGCTGCTCTTCTCTGCTAGTGATTTGAGCTTCTGAGAGCTGTGTCAAAGTTGTTTACCAACCTACTTCCTGAGTATTCATTGCCTTGGCCTTGACCAAGGATCAGGCAATGAGGTCTTCACCTGTTGACCCATCTGTCTGGGTTAGGTATAAACACCTGTTGGTCCACCTGGCTGTGTTAGGTATAAACCATCAATTGTGCTGTTTAATAAAGGGCTTCTTTTACTAGCAACTAGAGAGGTGTATGCGTGTTTAATCCTGATGTCCTTTGCTCAGGTTTCAGTTCCAGGCTGTGAAGGCATGGCAAGTGGATGTCCCACCAAGATCCAAGAAAGAGGGATCAATGGACAGGGTCTTCCTGGGCCAGTAGGTACGTATTGGGGAATCAAGATGAAAACTGCTAGCAGTAAATTTTAAATGTTCCAGACTGGGAACAATCCAAGTCAGATTAAAAGGAGTATGTGTGTTTTCATCCCCAAAGATGCTCTGGAAACGTCCTCTGGAAGACTGGCCAGTAGGGAAGTAATAAAGAGGAGGTGGAAGGGTGAATTGAAGGCCTCAAAAGATAGAATGTGTACAGATGTGCTATTGGGTTGATTGTGTTGTCTTGTGATCTGGGCTGGAGAAAGACATTTGATTCTGGTAACTGCTAAGAAAAGAATTTTTTTTATTGCCTGTAGAAACTATCTTTTTTTTTTTTTAATTTTTATTTATTTATTAAAGAAGCTGGCCTGGAGCTGAAAAAGCCTGGGATAAAACTGGACTCGCTGAACATAGTGGACAATGAGGACTACTGAGACCTCAAGAACAATGGCAATGGGTTTTTGATCCTACTGCACAAACTGGCTTTGTGGGAACCTGGGCAGTTTGGATGCTCACTTTACTAGACCTGGATGGAGGTGGCTGGTCCTTGGACTTCCCACAGGGCAGGGAAACTTGATTGCTCTTTAAGAAAAGTATTTTGACTTTGAAGTATGGGCCTAAGGATTTGATACTTTGGAAAAGAGATTCTGCTTTTACCTCCACAGAGGATGATAACCTGAGGGACCCCCTAAAATGTTACAGTAAAATAGCCCCAAGAATGCAGCACCTCCGCTCAGCAGGAAGTAGCCAGACAGGTTGATGATGCCCAAATTTCCAAAAGATTGTTTAAGTGGGGCCCCTTCAGTAGTTCTGGAGCAGCGAGCCTGCTTCCCTGGGTTCTGCTCCACTCCATGCACCAGTTTGGACCCAGAGCAAGTGCGGCTGGGGCCAGAAGGCAGCTGGAGCAGAGCTTTGATAGGTGGCTGCTCTGAAGGCACTTTGCCCCGGCCCAGTCAGTGCCTGGCCTGGGGAATGCTGCGGTGGTGTCAAAGGTATACAGTTGCCTTTATTGCTTACTATCTCTGCCACCGCAGATACTTCTGTCAAAGTTGCTCTCTCCCAGACTGTGCAGAGGACTGAGACTGTCAACCAGCTGGCTGAAAGAGTCAGCAATGCTTTGGACATTCAAAATCTTAATGGATATATTCAATTGGGCATATTGACCTTGAACCAACAAGTGGCTCTGGTTCAGGAGCAAGTGGACTATCTTTGGACTTTTTAACAGTTAATCATGTTATGTGTGTTGCTCCTGGCACTGTATTGCATGCTTCTGCTACTGTTATGGAACTCAACCATCATATGAGAAGAGTTTGAAATGCTGCTTTTGTTAATTTTGCCACCCAGTTAGTGCATGTTAATTAAGCCGAAAATTCCACCCAGGTTGAGTCTGCCCAGGCCAATGATGATGGGCTTGGATGGCTAAAGTAGAGGGATGGTTGCTGCGCTGGTCTGGCTCTTGGCGCTGTCAGTCCTGGGGATACTTGGTTTAGGACTATGTGTCTGAATCTTCTGTTGATTCCACCGCCTATATCAGAATCAGATGGGTGTCACTCGACAGGCACTCCTAGCAATGGCTGCACAGCCTGAATCCGCACAAGTTTGGCTGCAAATGCTGGATAAGTGGTAGCCATGGACTGGCAATACCTTGAGGGCAGGATGTCCTAAGACAGGAGTGTCTTCTGTCTTATATAAATAGAGGGGGAGAGATGTTGGGACTGTTTGGAGTCCTGGCCTCCATCTGCTCTTCCCTGCTAGTGATTTGAGCTTCTGAGAGCTGTGTCCAATTTGTTTACCAACCCTGCTTCCTGAGCTTGCTTTGCCCTGGCCTTGACCAGGATCAGGCGATGAGGTCTTCGCCTGTTGACCCATCTGTATGGGTTAGGTATCAACACCTGTTGGTCCACCTGGCTGTGTTAGGTATAAAATCACCATGGTGCTGTGCAATAAAGGGCTTCTTTTACCAGTAACTAGAGAGGTGTATGCGTGTTTAATCCTGCTGTCTGTGCACGAGCGGCACCCATCCGTATCACCTCAACTTGCTCCTCTCCGTTTCACTTGTCACCCCTCCTCAGCCTTATCCCTATTCCCCAACCCCTCACCCTCAGGTTCAGTCTTCCTCTTCCTCTGCTTCCCCAAACAGGGTTTCACTACATATCCCTGGCTAGCCTGGAGACATTTATGTTATCAAGACTGGCCTGGAAAACAGAAAAATCCTCCTGGCTCTGCTTCCTAAGAGTGTTTGGGCAAAAAGAAAGGAGACTTAAATTGTGGACGAAATGAGAAAATATTCTCCTCATATTTGAATACAATGTCAATAGGATGATATTGGTAAATCATGAAGGTGAAAATATTTTTATTTGAAAAATGTATGTGTTCATCATTATACATATATATATATATATATTTAAATTACAAATATGTTGCCGAATGAAGCCTGTAGGTCGAATGATCATGAGAGCAGAGGAGCACATTGAAGGTGATTAAAGAAGTAGAAGGGGTAAAAGTGAATACACACCTGTTTTAGTTAGGGTTCATTAGTGTGGCAGATTTTATAGGATGAATATCTTATTATATATATAAAGGGATTTTTAACAATGGCTTACAAGAAAATCAGTATATGCACATCCTCCTTGCTAATTTATATGTCATCATCCCCTCTGCTCTTAACCCTCTCATTTATGGGGTGGAAACCAAGCAGATTAGATATAGTGTGCAGATATTTTTGTAAAGAAATGTGACTATAAGCTGCTGATTTGTAGTCTTCTGATCTTTGTTCTTCATATTCTTAAAAGAGGATAATTTATGTATAAGTGAGATTAGACAGAACAACTGCTTTACAGAATATTATGTTAAATGCACAATGTTTTTGTACTCATGGAAGCAAACAAGATATTTTATAGTAAATATTTGTTCCTAATCTGAATAAGATAATTGTTTTACAAATGGTCTTTATTTTTACAATGGACACTAGAGCCTTGTTTCAAGGATCAAGCAGCTCACAATACCTTTATGCCGAATCCATTGATTGCAGGGGTTTGATGATGCCATCCTTTATCATGGATACACTGGGGTTGGCAACACACTTCAAGAAGTGAGTTTCAGGAGTCCTGATCAAAGAAATCAACCACAATTCCAATTTCCTTCATGGTAGTGTTGGATCTTGTCATTGAATAACAGTGGGAAAGAAAATATTGAACAAAATAAGATGCATCTCTTTGTAATCTATTCTCACAATTTTCTGGGGAGAAAGCACAACTGCAGCAATTACCCAGGGTCACACATGAAGAAGTCTTCATTTTAAGTCCAAGCATAGAGGAATTCTCCCAGATGGCAAAAAAGAATACAATGGAGAAATAGGAATACAGCACTAAATACAAAGAAATAAAATAGAAAGATAAGAAAAGAAAACTCTCTAGGTGTAACCCCCAGAGAGCCTGTCAGGCAGAGTGAAATTCATCTTCTTTTCAGCTAAGCCAGTCCAAATGGTTACCAAAATCTTTTAATTTTGCTTGCTACAAAACAAACACTGCATCTTTTGAAAAACCTTTAGAAGACAAAAGTTTAAAACCCCTTCCAAACACAAAAGAATTCTTCCAGTTGCCGTGTCTGTCTCTAGAACACACAATAATTAGAGGATGGGCCAAGGATTCACTAAGCATTGATGAGAGACAACTGAGCAAACTCTTCACCCATCCTCTCTCCTTCATAATCCTGACTCTGATATTGATTAATTAAAATATTTAAATTTTTCTTTATTACAATATGACACTAAGAAAATGAAAACAATAACCCAACACTGGAGTAAGAGATTTTGAACCCTTATCAGACAATATATTTGAAAGTCAATTGTACAAAACCTTTTTATAAGTGACCAATAAAAAACAGACATCCAAAATTTGAAAATTTTGACAATTTTCAAAAAGTTGCTTCTTAAAGAGATGAGTGACAAATAAACATATGAAAACTCACCAGGATAATACAAACTGAAATTATAATTAAGTGGCATTTCACATCTATTAAAAAGTCTAAAATTAAAATTATTAGTCTTACCAAATATTTGAAAATATAAAGAGAAACTGGAATCCTAGTACATCATATGAAGTAATTAAAAATAAGAGAAAGATATTGTGAAAAGCTTATTTTCACAAAATTTCCCCATTGGCATGTGATATGACTGAACCAATCAATTCCAAGTTATTTATAAGAAAATATAAAAGTCTATCATGCAAAAATTTATATGTAGATATTCATTGAAGCTATACTCATAATTGCTCTAAGTTAAACATTTATCAATATGTGAATGATTAAGTAAAAGCATTACATTCAGAAGACCACATGATGTTAAGCAACAAGTCGTTGATGAATACAATGAGTATGATTTCCAAAATTATAATAAATAATAGAAGCCAAAGATCCTCTGGCCTCAACACTAGGACACATTGCCTCCTGGCATCTGTACCAAAGACCACACAGTTCTAGGGATCCCAGGAAAGATACTTCCTTTCACACACTAAACCCCTTTAAGGCTGTTGAACAGCTCTAGACTGTATCCCCACCCCTGGGTTTCATATTCTGGCCTACTACTTTGTTCTAGGGACCCTAGAGATGAGATCAGATTCAAGGACCCCACTCTGCACCCCCACATCTGGTCTACAACTTTAGAAGAGGACTTCAGTCGTATGGATCTAGAAACCAATAGCCTCTCTAGCTCAGTGAAAATACCCTCCTGAACCTGAAGACATGCTTGTCACCATAATTCTTGGCCATTTAGGCAAGGAGACCAGAAAGAAGAAAGAAACCAAGGAACAAAGCACCTGTTTAACAAAGACAAATGCAGGAATTGACACCTAGACCTAAAATCATCCCAAATCCAGATGCCTAAATGCCAATTTAAGAACATGGTCAATAACAGAAAAGACAGTATGTCGTCATCAGAGCCCGGTATCTTACAACAGCAAGACAAAAACCATCCAACACAGCTGAAGCATGAGAAAATGACCTTAAACACTACTTTATGATTATGATAGAGGTCCTTAAAGAGGATATGAGGAATTTGAGGAAAAGACAAAAGAAAAATGGAAGAAATTAATACATCCCTAAGAGATAACCAAGAAAAAAATCAAACAAAATACAAACAAACTGGTAGAGAAAACTGTTCAAGACCTGAAAATGGAAATAGAAGCAATACAGAAGAAACACAAATGGAAGGAATCCTGGAAATGGGAAATCTGGGTAATTGAACAGGAACACATCACACCACAGGAACACATCACAACCCAGCATCACCAACAGAATGCAAGAGATGGAAGGGAAAATCTCAGGCATTGAAGACGCAGTAGAGGAAACAGATTCATTGGTCAAAAACAAAAACAAAAACAAACAAAACAAAACAAAATGCTGAATCTAAAATTCTTAACACTAAACATCCAGAAAATTTGGGGCGTAATGAAAAATCAAAACCTATGAAGAATAAGAATAGGAAAATAAATTCAGCTAAAAACGCCAGAGAATATATTTAACAAATGTACAAAAAAATTCTAGCCTAAATAAGAATATGCCTTTAAAGGTACAAAAAACTTACAGAACACCAAATAGATTGGCTCAGAAAAGAAAATCCCTCCATTATATAATGACCCAAACACTAAACATACAGAATAAAGAAAGAAGATTAAAACTGCCAAGGCACAAACACCCTGACTTCTCAACAGAGACCTTAAAATCCAGAAGAGTCTGGACTGATGTCTTGTAGACATAAGCGACCACAGATGTCAGCCCAAACTACTAAACTCAATTAAACTGTCAATCACCATAGATGGAGAAAACATGATATTTTATGACAAAGTCAAATTTAAACATTATCTATCCATAAACCCAGGCCTAGAGAATGTACTAGAATAAAATCTCCAACCCAAGGAATCTAACTATACCCACAAAAGCATGGGCAATAGAAAATTTTCTACCAGCAGAATTCGAAACAGGAAACACACACACACTACCACCACCAATAATAAAATAAAAAAGTTAACAATCATTTGTCCTTAATATCCTTCAATATCAATGAACTCAATTCTCTAGTAAAGAGACACAAGCTAATGGATTAGATACAAAAACAGGATCCAATATTTTACTGCATATAGAAACACAGTTCAACATCAAAGATAAACATTACCTCATAGTACAGGGTTGGAAAAAGATTTTCCAATCAATTAGACCTAAGAAGTAAGCTGGTGTAGCTATTCCAAAATCAAAAAACTAGAATTCCAACCCAAATTAATAAAAAAATGGAGAAAATATTTTAATATCCATCAAAAGAAAAAATTCACCAAGATGATATCTCAGTTCTATAATCTATGCCTTGAATGTAATGACACCCACATTTGTAAAAGAAACTTACCAAGACTTAAATTACACATAACAGAAACTAAACAGAGAAATAATAGAACTAACAGATGTTATGAGTCAAGTGGACCTAACAGATATCTACAGAACATTTCACTCAAACACAAAAAAAGATACCTTTTCCTCAGCACTAAATGGAACCTTCTCCAAAATAACCCATATATTGGCTACAAAACAAGTTTCAACAGATACAAAAATATTGAAATATTTTTTTTGTATTTTATTAGATCGCCATGAATTAAGCCTGGATTTCAACAACAGAAAGTAACTCATGAAAACTGAACAACTCACTACTAAGTTACCAGTGTTCAAGGAAGAAATAAGAAAGAAGTTAAAAACATTCTAGAATTCAATGGAAATGAATTCACAACAAACTCAAATGTACAGGACACAGTGAAAGCACTGTTAAGAGGAAAAGTACATAGCACAAATTCCATGAAGAATTTTCAGAGATCTCATTTTCGTGTCTTAACAGCATGCCTGAAAGCTCTAGAACAAATAGAAGCAGGCACACCTATGAGGAGCAGACAGCAGGAAAAAACAAACAAACAAACAAACTGAGGGTTAAAATCAATAATAAAGAAACAACAACAAAAAATACAAAGAATCATTGAAACAGAGAGTTGCTTCTTCAAGAAAATCAACAAATAGATAAACCCTTTTTCAAACTAACTAAAAGGCAGAGAGAGAATATCCAAATTAACAAAGTCAGAAAGGAAAGTGGAAACATAACAGTAGACTCTGAAAAACTACAGAGAATCATTAGGTCATACTTCAATATTTAAAAAAAATAGGCAAGTTTCGTGATATATACCACTCACCTAAGTTAAATCAAGACAAGATAAAAAAAAAATTAGGTGAACCTACACCCCTCAAGGAAATAGAAACAGTCATTAAAAGTCTTCAAACCAAAAAACAAGACAAACAAGGAAACCTCATGGCCAGACCAAGTCAGTGCAGAATTCTATAAGGCATTGAAAAAAGAGCTAATACCAATATTCTTCAAATTATTCCACGAAATAAAAACAGAAGTAACATTGCCAAATTCTTTTGATGAGACCCCAGTCACCCTGATACCCAAACCATACAAAAACCCAACAAAAAGAGAGAAAGAGAATTACAGATCAATTTTACAAAAATACTCAATATAATACTGGCAGCCCAAATTCAAGTACAGATTACAAAGGAATCAAGTATGACCAAGCAGGCTTTGTCCCAGAGATTTAGGGATGTATCAACACATGAAAATCTGTCAATACAATACATCATATAAACAAATTGAAAAAAAAAAACAGAAAATAATCTCCATAGATGCAAAAAAAATTGACAAAATCCAACAATCCTTCATGATAAAAGTCTTAGAGAGATCAAGGATACAAGGGATATATCTCAACATAATAAAAGCTATATACAGCAAGCAGATTCCCAACATCAAATTAAATGGAGAGAGGCTCAAAGCAATTCTACTAAAATCAGGAAGAAGTCAGGGTTGTCCACTATATCCATACCTATTTAATATATACTTGAAGTTCTACCTAGACCAATAAGACAATAAAAGGAAATTAAGGGGATATAAACTGTAAAGGAAAAAGTCAAAGTATCAGTATTTGCAGATGATATTATACATAAGGGATCCCAAAATTTCTACCAGAGAATTCTTACAGCTGATAAATACCTTTAGTCATATGTCTGGATACAGATTAATTTTAAAAAAAATGTACCCTTCTAAATTGCAATGATAGATGAGCTGAGAGAGAAATAAAAACATCAACAGTACTTACAATAGCCTCAAATAAAATAAAATATCTCAGTGTAACTCTAATAAAGCAAGCAAAACACCTGTATGAAAACAATTTCATGTCTTTAAAAAAGAAATTGAAGAAGATATCAGAAGATAGGGAGATCTTCTGTGCTCATAAATTGGTAGGTTTAAAATAGTAAAAATGACCATCTTACCAAAAGCAATATAAAGATTCTATGCAATCAAAATGCAATACGACTCTTTACAGACCTTGAAAAAACAACACTCAACTTCCTACGGAAAAACAAAAATCCAAGATAGCTATCCTGTACAATAAAGGAACTCCTGGATGTATCGCCATCCCTGATTTCAAGCTCTACTACAGAGCCATAGTAATAATAACCACATGATACTGGTAGAAAATAGAGAAGTGGAATAATAAATTCAGATCAAAGAACCAGATGTAAATCCACACGCCTAACGAGAGCTGATTTTCAACACTGAAGCCAAAGATAATACAATGGGAAAAAGAAAGCATCTTCAACAGATAGTGCTGGTATAACTGAGTGTAGGCATGTAGAAGAATGCAAATTGATTCATAATTTTCACCATGCACAAAACTCAAGTCCAAGTGAATCAAAGTCTTTAACATCAATCCAGATACACTAAAGCATGCTTTTACTTTAAAACATGTGTGTTCACCATGGTCCATGAATATCTAAATCACAGAATGTTAACAAATGAAGCCAGTAGGTCAAAAGAACTTGAGATCCTGGAAGATTGAGTAAAAGGGGTGAACAAAGTGTGTAGCAGTTTTAGTCAGGCTTCTCTAGAGTGACAGACTTTACAGGCTACTCTGAATATTGACTTAGCCAACAATGGCTGGCCACACATGGAAAGTCTGGATACAGATTAATTTTAAAAAAAAAAAAGTACCCTTCTAAATTGCAATGATAGATGAGCTGAGAGAGAAATAAGAACATCAACAGTACTTACAATAGCCGCAAATAAAATAAAATATCTAATACATGTGAATCATACAAAATTAAAATCAATACAATAGGAAGAACGACAGAGACAGAGGTGGTCAGTGAACAAAAGTCACTCAATAAGTACTATGAAGCACTGAAACCCTATGGTCAATGTCATTATCATACCGTTAACCCATAGACCTGGATATTTTTGTTTTTTTAAATTGATTTTTTTTGAGCTCTATATTTTTTTCTGCTCTACTTCCTGTTTTTCCTCTCCCCTTCAACCCTCTCCCAAAGTCACCATGTTTTTAAGATATGTCTTCATACCCACCACAAAGATTCAGATCAGAAGTTGATTCTCCCACTTCAAATTACAAAACCCTCACAAAGTGTCCTGTTAAGTAGTCTCATAATGCTAACTCTTTTTCTTCTACCTGACAAGTTGCTATGCTGGCATATTTTATTCTGGTGACACCCAGACTTTGCCTTATAAAAGCAGTTTAGAAGCCCGGTGGTGGTGGAACACATTTAATCCCATCATTTCAGAGACAAAGAGAGGCAGATCTATGTGAGTGTGAGGCCAGCCTGGTCTACAAGAGCTAGTTCCACCACAGACTCTAAAGCTACAGAGAAAACAGGTCTTGAAAAAACAACAACAACAACAACAAAATCCCAAAGCAGAAATAAACAAACAAAAAGTTAAGTTGCTGATGATCTCTTGAGCCTCTGAAGGTGAAGTGATATTTTGTTTTTGTTTTGACAAATAAAGCTTGCTTGAAGATCTGAGTACAGATCTACCATTAAATCCGGGTGGCACACACCTTTAATCCCAGGATTAATCCTAGGCAAACAGGGGCATTTGGATCAAGGCCACCCTTGATTGAATTAGAGAGATTCACAGGAGATTGAATCTGTCTAAAAAAGAAACAGAGGTCACCAAAAGGTAATCCCAGCCAGGATTTGGGATTCCACACCTTTAATCCCAGCACTAAGGAGATGGAGACAGGAGTGATATGGCTGGGCAGAGTGTGGACCCTAAGGCAGGAAAACACAGGAGCTCAGTGCAGTCTGAAGTTTGGAAGAGACAGA
>NW_026068181.1:961901-993391 GCF_014885135.2 Alexandromys fortis
TATATAATCTTTCTATCTATCTATCTTGCCAGGTGTGTTTGGTTCTACCCAAATTCTCGGGTTGTCCAGCCTCTGGTTCTTGGAAATCCATGTATTGTTGGTCATAGGCTCCTCAAGGCATTAGCCACATGCTAGATCAGTCATTGCTTGCCTTTTCCCACAAGTTCTGAGACACCATTGCCCCAGTCCGTCTTCCAGGCTGCGGCAGATTGTAATTCAAAGATTTTGTGTCTGGGTTGATGTCATAGTTCCACTGCTAGGAGCCTTGCCTGGTTATTGAAATAGGCCAGTCTGGACTCCATATCACCCATTACTAGGAAACTGCTGGAGTCACTCCCGTGGATGCCAGGGAGTTTTCATTGCACTGATTTCTACATCATACCCTAATGGCCCCAAGTCCAGTTATCTTTCCCCATACTCTCTCCCTCCATCCCTCTCACCCCATGCCTGATCCCTCCAACCTTGGTGTCCCTAAAATGAATAACGAACAAAGAAAACATGGTATGTTTATATAATGGAGAGTTAGTCATCTGTTTAAAAAAATGACATCATGAAATTTTCAGGAAAATAGAACAACAAGAAATCATCCCGAGTGAGGTACTCCAGACACAGAAAGACAAACTGGTATGTACTCACTTACAAATTATATTTTCTTGAAAGAGCTTGAGTGTATTAATTATACCTAAAGTGAAAATATCACCTAGCATTCCAATCACAAGGACTAAGTACCAGGTTTGAAAACGTTTGGGAGGTAGAAAATTGGGAACAAGGACATTGAGGAATAGGTATTAGAAGATAATATTTTCTTCTCCAGTTGCTCAATTTAATTTCATTGGTTATTTTGTATAAAATTTTCACTTTTAAGAAATAAAAGTTTTCTAGAAATTATACTATGCACTGGTGTTCACATGCCAATAACCATGTGGTTTTATACACAACCTTTATTCTGGAGACAATCCACAACCCACGTGTCACTCATTCTACTATCAGGTGTACCTTACTACGGTTTAAATATGTATGAATAAGCCCCCATAGACTGATGTATTTGAATGCTTGGCCCACAGTGAGTGGCACTATTAGGATGTGTAGCCTTGTTGGAGGCACTTTGTCACTGTGGGTGCAGGCTTTGAGCTCTCATATGCTCAAGCTATGTATGCCCAGTGTGGTACACAGTCTTCTGCTGCCTGTGGATCAAGACACAAAACTCTCAGCTCCCTCTCCAGCACCATGTCTACATGCATACCACAGTATCCCTCCATGATGACAATGGACTCAGCTTCTGAAACTGTAAGTCAGAGCCAATGAAATGTTTTCTTTTATAAAAGTTTCTGTGGTCACATATTGATGCCAAACACCTTAAGATCTTATGCCTGTTTACAGACAGAACAAACTGTAGGCTTCTTTTTGGAAATACATGGTATTTGGCTTAACTGACACCCACACATTCTGGTGCATGTACCATGAGGAATGAGGTTCTGGTGACTCAAGCACAGGGTATTCTGAGATAGTCACTGACAGATACTCTAACTCTGCCTGTCTCTCATTGAAACATATTTGGCCTACAAGCCTAATATATATCTAATAGATTTTTCTGAGAAACAGTGTATAGTCCTAGCTTCTCTTGGTAAAATTTGATAGTCATTTTCCTTTGTGTCCTGTTGGTCCGGTTTAAACAGTATACTTAGCAATTGAAGCAAGGGTAGTTTCTTTGACAAAATGTCTAAATTTTGTCATAAATAAAGTAAACTCCATAGAGTTTCTTTGATGCTCATTATTTTCTTTTGAAGTAAATTTGTGCTGCCAGGAGGAGATGTGTCTCACTGTCATGAAAGCTTTACATTATTAAACACATTAAATGCTATGTCCTGGAGGTCTTTGAAATATTTGAAAACCATTTGTCTATCTAAATAGATTTGTTTATGACCTTGAAAACATACCTAACATTACTGTAAGTTTGACTATTATATATGACTGTATTTCTCAACTATACATTATATTTTAAATGAGCTGCAAAACAAAGTAGTATCAAAAACAGGAGTATAAACATACAGTATAATAAAAATAATTTTAAATTTGTATCAACAAATGAAAATCCATACTAATGTAAAATATTTAAGATTAATAGTTGCTTTTTGAAGTAAAGTAGATTCAATAATTTACCCTTTATCTCATCATTTCTATATTTTATCCCCCTTTATTCTTTTAGAAATAAATTTTTGAATTTAACTCTTTTGTTTAGCTTTTTTTAAACCATGACCAATAATAACTTGTAACCAACCCTCATTAGATGATGATAAATATCCATAACCCATCTTTTAGGAATATGGGTGTCATTCTATAGACTCCTTTCTATTGTTTATGAGATAGAAACCTTTGGGGTAACCTTGAGAAAAATCAGGAAAGTTATTACATCTTGGTGGAGTAGTTTGTTGGGCTCAATCATCTCAGTCAGCAATCTTAAAGCAGACTTTTGAGAAGATTGTAACATAGGCATTATGGGATGCAGGATCACCTGGGCCATTTGTTTTCACTGATATTTGGTTCACTTGTTCTGAAAATGTGTAAACTTTTAAAGGTAACATAAATTAAAAGTATGGAGTATGTGGTATGTACAAGTCAATTAAAGATGATTTTGTTTTTGTTTTATGTTTGAGTAGGTAAAATATACACTATGTGTTTTGTAGTTTTTCTAGGTTTATTTCCTTGTGTCTGTAATCAGGATTTCAGGGGGTCTTCTCGGATCAAACCTGATTATTTTCAAACAGGAATGAATCCATAGCTTCTTGTTTCCTGTGGAAAGCAAACCATAACTTCTCCCCCAAATAGAACATTTGACTGCCATTTTGAAGTCAACATATTTTCAAAATATATAGGTTGGTTAAATTATCAGTTTTCATAACTCAGTGTCTTAGCAGCCAAAAAATTTAAAGCTAACAAGATAACATACAGAATCCAGACTCTGTATATTTTCCATCATTACATGGCTTTTTTTAAATTATATTTTGCTCTGTTTTTAAGGATTTTACTTTATTGTTTTAAAACTACATGCACACACACACACACACACACAAGGAAACACAAAAACATACATATAATGACTGTCTATAGACCTTTTTTCTTTTCTGTCCCAAGTCTTTATGTTTTAAACACTGTAACTTGTTTAGAGTTTTTTTCCCCTCTGCATCTATCTTTACTGAACATCTATAACCTTTCCTGTCTGCATGAGCAAAACCCCAAACCTGCTATGCAGCAAGCTGGTGGCTCAATCCCACAGGCAGCATCAGGGAGACACCTCTCTGTACCTCAGTCTGAGAGGTACTCAGTGAGAGAGTGTGGGAACCTGCCATCCAACTTAGCTCATGGGATTCTGGCAACTCCAAGGGACATGACTAGGAAGCTGCATTTGGCTCCATTTTTGTGTTTAGAACATTTTTAAAGATTTCTCAGGTCTTATGTGGATATAGGTACACCATGTTGGATTGCTATTTGTATGTCAACTTCTCTCTCCTGCCTGCCAGTTTTCTGATAACCAACATTGAGGCTTAAAATTAATTTTAAATGCTCAGCCTATAGGTCAGACATATTATTAACTAGCTTTTACAACTTAAATTAACCCACTTTTTAAAATCTAGGTTCTACCATGTGGCTCATGCCTTGTTACCTCATTTTGTACATGTCCTGTTTCCTCTGCATCTGGCTTGAGACTCCTCAGATTCTGCTGTACTTCCTCCCAGCATTCTTTTTGCCCTGAAAATCATGCCAATCAGCTTTTTTTTTATTAACAGTGAGTGCAACACATTTTCTCAGTGTACAGAAGGATTATTCCTCAGCAAAAGATCATCTTGAGTGAGGTAACACAGTCCCCCAAAGACAAACAGGGCTAACTACTCATCTAAATTATACATTAGCTGCTAAGTAAAGGACAACCATGCTACAATTCACAGACCATGGAGTCTTTGTAACAAGGGGGCCCAAGTGGAGGTGAATGCATCTCTCTGGGAAGATTAAGTAGCATAGATTTTGCATAGATGTTGGGGACCTTGAGTACCAGCCTCAACATCCCCTCAGAGTTCAGAGCAGGACATATACAGCAAGCAAAACCTGATTCCTAAGGTCTGAGGGTAAATGAAATAAATTAACTCATGCATCTTTCCTCTGTATGTTCTTTATTCTTTGGGTGAAAAAGCAGAGAGAGGGGCAATCACCAACAAGTTTTTAGCTTTTACAGATATAATTTTTAAAATTCCACAGGCAAAAACAATGCTATTGACATGCATATTAGAATCACACACAAAAACAAACAAACAAACAAACATGTAGAATCTGACAAAGCTTTTCAGGAAAAGCTGACATTCCAGGAAGGGTTAGCATGTAAGGGGAAATACCTGACATTCCTAACCATTCAATAAAATCACTAGACATCCCTGAACTTACCCACTTTCCTCACCCCAATCTCTATTGTGACAACCAGCTTTGGGTATGCCCAAACCTGCTTGTCAGTAAGGGCGGACATGCTGTTTTCCTATCTTTTTGAAATTCCTATGTGGTCTATTAGCAAAGGTAATTGTGTGTGTGTGGGGGGGATTGACTTTATGTAGATTTGACTATTAGAACAAAGAATGAATGTTATTGCTCAAAGGCCCCATGGTGTGAGGTAATGAAGGAAGGTCATTTGTTATCCATACAATTACAATCTGTTCTTCCTGAAAGACCTGTTGTTTTAAAGGTGTAAAGGTGGCATAACTGGTCCTACTTAAGGCCCATGCTACAAGAAGGATCCCATGCCTGACTCTGCTTGGCTGATCAGGACAGCCCAGAGTTTCAGGATAGAACCAAATACAAACAACAACAACAATAATAAAAAATACAATGAAATTCTCCCTAATGATATGTTGCTGAATGTAATGGTTGATTCTGTCCCTTTAAAAGTCAGGCCATGCCCATTCTCTCCCCATCCGCTGAGGCAAGCAGATCTTCAGTTTCCAGCCTGAGTCTATTTCTTTTCTGTCTCCCTCTCAAAGAATAGCTTCTGTCTCTCCCTTCTCCCCACTTC
Organism: Alexandromys fortis; assembly: GCF_014885135.2. Classification (NCBI taxonomy): domain Eukaryota; kingdom Metazoa; phylum Chordata; class Mammalia; order Rodentia; family Cricetidae; genus Alexandromys; species Alexandromys fortis. Next base: position 966,955 of record NW_026068181.1, read on the forward strand.
TCCCCTTCCCCTTCTGTTTCTTTCTCTCTCTCCTTCTCTGTTCTCCCTTTCTTTCCATTTCCCCTCCATAATCCACTAAATAAATATCCAACCTCACTCTTCATGGTGTGCCTATCCATGTCTCTGTCTCTCACCAGCGTTGTGGCTCCCTACCTGGAAAAAGCCACTTTTTTAGACCTGCAGCATGGTCTCATGGCATTCCCACCTGTCTGTCTCTCTTCATGGAACTTGCTGCCCCTTGTGGCCCACTGCAGCCACTTAGAGAACTGTGCCATCCCTGCCTGGGACTAGCTGCTGTTGGGACCCTTTGCCTGCTGCCACTTCGTGGTCTCATGGCCCACTGCCTGCTGCAGCCACTCAGGAAGCTGCAGCATTTTACTTAATCTACTACATTATACTCATAAATTGGTACATAGTCCAATATTTATCAGAGGATTATTATTGAGCAACTGATAGGGACAGATGCAGAAACCCACATCTAAGCACTTCTTATGAGATTATGGGAATCAATTACTTTCAAATCACCTTCCACTCCCTGTTACCTATACACTTATAGCAATATTATAATGCAAATGTATTTAATCCAACTTCAAAATCCCCATAATCTATCACAGTGTTAATGATGTTTTAAAGTCCAAAGTATCTTTGGAGACTCATGGTGATCTCTTAACTGTAATTCCCTGTAAAATTAACATCAAAAAGCAGATCATATACTTCCAATATATGATGGCAAAGGATATACACTACCATTTCAAAATGTAGGAAGGGAGTATAGTGAGGAATCACTTGATCAAAGCAGAACCAAAAATCAACTGGGCAAACTCCAAATTCTGCATCTTCTTGTCCGATGTTGAAATGCTTTTTAGATCTCCAACTTTGTTCAGCATTGTTGACTGCAACACACTTGGGCTCCTAGATGTTATCAGCTGTCATCGGTAGGTACCCATGATATCCCATGTAATCTCTGGTGAAATTACATGACATGAGTGAGAAGGAAACACAAAACATGTAACAAACCCACTTAGGAGTTTATTAGAGTGGGCATGTACTGGTCTGGGGAAGTCAGTGTTCAGAGAGAGAGAGAGAGAGAGCTGGGATTATAGGTGTGTGCCACCACACCACGTCTAAACTTTTCCTTAATTCCTTCGCACATGTCAGAACTTAGTTGGGAGGGATCTTGTTCTGAGGTCACCACCTCCTTTATTCCATTTCTTAATCCATTTATCTCCTTTAAAACAGGATATAGCTCCATTCTTCTTCCTTGTGCTCTTTTTCTCCTCAAAATTTACTTGCTGCAATTTACTCTGATTGCCTTGCTTATTTTCATTATAAATCTTCATGAGAGTTAAGACTAGTAACCATAAAATAGAGTCTGTACTGGGCTGTTTTGAAATTTCCTCTGAAAACTGAATTAATTCCAAACTCTTTACTTTAGCTTTAAGCATATTCTTTGGAAAAGGAAAAAAAAAAAACCAGACACTTTCTTCACCAAAATATTACATGAATGATCTCTAGACAACATACTAAAATTCTCCTCTGGAACCTCTTGAGTGAGCCTCACATAGTTGATCAAATCACACTCAGCACCACTGTCTCCCATGCTTCTACTATGGCCCACTAAGCTACATTTAAAACACCCACTGCTTTTCTAATTTATGGCCCCAAAGTCCATAGTACTATAAACAAATGTATGGTCAAGCTTATCACAGCAATACCCCAGTCTTTGCTATCAACTTCTATCTTAGTTAGGGTTTTTATTTCTGAGAAGAGAAACTATAATCAAAGCAACTCTTTAAGTAAAATACTTAGTTGAGAGGACTCGCTTACAGTTGATTATCATTGTGGGGAGCATGGCAGCGTGCAGGCAGACATGATGCTGAAGTAGCTGAGAGTCCTACATCTTGCATGAAATAGAAACTTGACTGAGACAGTGGGCTGATGTGGGAACTTCTGCATGCTGTGATTACCATTCATGAATAAAGAAACTGCTTTGAACCTATAGTAAGGTAGGCGGGGGAAACTAAACTGAACGCTGGGAGAAAGGAGTCAGAGTCAGAGAAAAGCCATGGGGTTGCAAGAGACAGAAGCTGGTTGTATTCTTTCTGGTAAGCCACAGCCAAGTGGAAAAACATAGATTAATAGAAATGGGCTAAATTAATAGGACTTAGCCAAGAAGAATCTAAAATTAATGGGCCAAGTAGTGATTTAATTAATACAGTTTCTGTGTGATTATTTCAAGTCTAAGATAGCTGGGCAGGTGGGAACCAACAAGCAACCCTCCTCCTACAGTGGGCAGTATCCTGAACATAGGAATTGTGCCCCCACAGTGACATTCTTCCTCTAACAAGGTCATGTCCACTCCAACAAAGTCACATTTGCTAATAGTGCAATGCCTAAGAGATTATGGGGGCCAAATATATTCAAAATGCCATACCAGGGAATAGCCTACTATGATTATTCTGCTAAACAGACATATTAAACCAACTTCTAATGGCTTACAGAGTAAGGTACATCTTAAGTCCATATCAGAGAAATTTATTTTGTAGTAGATGATGATCAACACAGAGACTAACAGTTTAGAGATTAAAAGATTTCAGAATGCTCAACACTAAAACTAAATATATGTATTTCACCCTTCCTCTAATGGCTCAGGTATTATTGCAGAAAATGAGTACAGAAGGAATGTAATCACCAGAGGCAGTCAATAACTACAAGAAAATTATGTCTTCTGGACACAGGAGGGCAGCTGTATATATGCACTTAAAAACAGTTGTGACAACAGGCATAAGACCTGTGCAATACTACACCAGACCAAATATCAGCATAGGAAAAGTTACTGGGTATGAAGTTCTACCTGTAGCTGAGCAGCTATGGAAAATTCTTGCCTACTAGGAAAGAAAGAGTCTATTTCCCCTAATAGTATAGAATCAACTACTCCAGTGGAAGTCCACATCTACAGCAAAATTAAGGCAACACAAATTGGCTTTGATGGTAAAATATGACAAGTGAGAAGAAAAGTAAACGGTAGACCTGGGAAGAATTGGAGGAGGGAGAATGAATATGCTGATAACTGTAGAAGAAGAACCTCCTTATTCATCCCGGCCACCCAGAACCAAAATGATCTCACAGAAATTGTATTAATTAAAACACTGCTTGGCCCATAAGCTCTAGCTTATTATTGGCTAACTCTTATATTAATTTAACCCATTTTTATTAATTTGTATATTGCCACGTGGCAGTGGCTTACTGGCAAAGATTCTAACCAGTGTCTGTCCCAACAGAAGATCCATGACTTCTCTCTGACTCTTTACTTCTCCCAGCACTGAGTTCCATCTTTCCCACCTACCTAAGTTCTGTCCTATCAACAGGCCAAGGCAGTTTCTTTATTCATTAACCAACACAAGCAACCCATAGGCAGAAGGGCCTCCCATAACATAAAACTAAACTCATTGGATAAAATTATCAAATAACTAAAAAAATAGATTATCAAATTCATCTTCCATTCCTTAATCTCCAATCGCTTCTCATAACACCACCACAAATACTTCCAATTTCATGTTCACTTTTTTAAAACCCACTGAGCACTGTCTGTATGTACATGGGTGTAGGGCCAAGTTCTGGGACAGCTCTATCTACAGGAGCATTAGCATAGCCTCTCAGGACCCTATCCAACAGACTTTCCTTCCCCTAGCAGTCTTCAGTTGTCAATAGTTTCTTCATTGTGGTTGGTACTTTTGTGATTGTTTTTTGTATCACCATTGTATGATGAGCCATGATTTATCCAATCACCGGTATCAATAGATACTCATTTATATCTTAGTTAGCACTGGTACTCACTAGCCTACTCTGAACTTTCACAGTCAAGCCTTTGTACAGACATTCACATTTGGCTTATTCATTTAAATAGGAGCAGGATGGATAATTATATAGTCGCGCCACCTTTAAATTAAAAAAAATTGTCACATGCTCAACAAAGTGATTTTGGTAGGTCAGAGTCTAGGCTGGGGTATTCTTGCTTAACATGACCAAGATTCCTGTTTCAAACTTTGGCACCACAACACATGATTTTTATCATTTACATCTCCACAACTTTTTCTTTTTTACATTTTTAAATGATTTAATTGAGATATACATTTTTCTCTGTTCCCTTCCCTTCTTATCCCCTCCCCTTCAACCCTCTCCCATTGTCCCCATACTACCAATTTACTCAGACTATCTTGTCTTTTTCGATTTCCCATATAGATTAGATCCATGTATGTCTCTCTTAGGGTCTTCTTTGTTGTCTATGTTCTCTGGGTTTGTGAATTGTAGGCTGGTTTTCTTTGCTTTATGTCTAAAAGCATATGAGTAAGTACTTATGAGTAAGTACATATTATATTTGTCTTTCTGTGTCTGCATTACCTTACTCAAAATGATGTTTTCTAGATCAATTTGTCTGCAAATTATAAAATTCCATTTTTTTCTGCTGTGTAGTACTCTTTCCAGGTTCCGGCTATGGCAAACAATGCTGCTATGAACATAGTTGAGCACGTGTCCTTGTTGAACAATTGAGCATGCTTTGGGTATATACCCAAAAGTGGTACTACTGGGTCTTGAGAAAGGTTGTTTTTTTAATTTTCTGAGAAATAGACATACTGACATCCAAAGGAGCTGTACCAGCTTGCATTTCCACCAGCAATGCAGGAGTGTTCCCTTTACCCTACAACCTCTCCAGATAAGCTGTCATCAATGTTTTTGTTCTTGGCCACTCTTACAGGTGTAAGATGGAGTCTCAGAGTTGTTTTAAATTTAATTTCTCTGATGGCTAAAGATGTTGAACATTTCCTTAAGTGCCTTTCAGCCACTTTAGATTCCTCTGTTGAGAGTTCTCTGTATAGGTCTGTACTCCATTTTTATTGAATTATTGTGCTTTTGATCACCAATTTCTTAAGTTCTTTGTATATTTTGGAGATCATTCTTCTCTCTGATGTGGAGTTGATGAAAATGCTTTCCCATTCTGTAGGCTGCCATTTTGTCTTGTTGACCACATTCTTTCCTTTACAGAATCTTTCCACTTTCAGGAGGTCCCACTTATTAATTATTTCTCTTAGTATCTGTGGTACTGGTGTTATATTTATGAAGTGGTCTCCTGTGCCAATGCATTCAAGTGTACTTCCCACTTTCTCTTCTATGAGGCTCAGTGTGGATGGCTTTATGTTAAGGTCTTTGATCCATTTGACTTGAGTTTTGTTCATGGTGATAGATATGGGTCTATTTTCCACATGTTACATCCAGTTATGCCAGCACCACTTATTAAATATGCTTTCTTTTTCCATTTTATATCTTTTTCTTCTTTATCAAAAATCAGGTGTTTATAGGTATTTGGATTAACATCTGGGTCTTCAGTTATGTTCCATTGATCTTTCTGTCTGTTTTTTACCAATACCAGGCTGTTTTCAGTACTGTAGCTCTGCAGTAGAGTTTGAAGTCAGGGATTGTGATATATCCAGAAGTTCCTATTGTACAGGATTGTTTTAGCTATCCTGAGTTTTTTGCTTTTCCATATGAAGTTGAATACTATTCTTTTGAGGTCTGTGAAGAATTTTGCTGGGATTTTGATGAGAATTGCATTGAATCTGTAAATTGCTTTTGGTAAGATTGCCATTTTTATTATGTTGATCCTACCTACCCAAGAGCATGGGAGATTGTTCTATTTTCTGGTATCTTCTTCAATTTATTTCTTCAAAGATTTAAAGTTCTTATCCATACAGGTCTTCCACTTGTTGGTTAGAGTTACTCCAAAATATTTTATGCTATTTGTGGCTATGGTGAAGGGTGATATTTCTCTGATTTTTTTTCTCTGTCCACTTATCATCTCTGAAAAGGAGGGCTACTAATTTTTTTGAGTTAATGCTGTATCCTGTTGTTGCATGGAGGGCTGCTTGTTGCGAGCCACTTGTTTTTTTCCCTGCCCAGCTAGCTTAGCCCCGAAATAATCACACAGAAATTGTATTAATTAAATCACTGCTTAGCTTATTAGCTCTAACTTCTTGTTGGCTAACTCTTACATCTTAGTTTAACCCATTTCTATTAATTTATGTATCACCAAGTGGCAGTGGCTTACTGGTTAAATTTCGGCATGTCTTACTCTGGCGGCACATCCATGGTGTCTCTCTGACTCTGCCCTTCTTTCTCCCAGCATTCAGTACAGTTCTCCCTGCCTACCTAAGTTCTGCCCTATCAATAGGCCAAGGCAGTTTCTTTATTCATTAACGGTGATCACTGCACACAGTGGTGACTGCCACATCATCTTGCTATATAACTGAAAGTGTTTATAAGTTGTAGATGTTTCTTGGTAGAATTTTTGGGGTCACTTATGTAAACTATCATCACTAGCAAATAGTGAGAATTTGACTTCTTCTTTTCCAATTTGTGTCCTCTTGATTCCTTTTGTTGTCTTATTGCTCTGGCTAGAACCTCAAGAACTATTTTGAATAGATATGGAGAGAGTGGACAACCTTGTCTTATTCCTGATTTCAGTGGGATCACTATGAATTTCTCTCTATTATTATGTTTAGGTATGTTTCTTGTATTCCTACTCTCTCCAAGACCATTATCATAAAGGGGTGTTGTATTTTGTTGAAAGTTTTTTCAGCATCTAATGAGATGATCTTGTGGATTTTTATTTTTCAGTTTGTTTATATGGTGGATTACGTTGAGAGATTTTTATATGTTGAACCATTCATCCCTGCATCTCTGGGATGAAGCTGACTTGATCATGGTGGTTGATTTTTCTGATGTGTTCTTGGATTCTGTTTGCCAGTATTTTATTGAGTATTTTTGCCTCAATATGTGTGAGATTGGTCTGCAATTCTCTTTCTTAGTAATGTCTTTATGTGGTTTGGGTATCAGGGTAATTGTAGCCTCATAAAAAGAGTTTGAAAATTTTCCTTCTGTTTATACTGTATGGAACAATTTGAGGAGTATTGGTATTGGTTTTTTTTTAAATCTTGTGGAATTCTGTACTGAAACCATCTGGTTTTGGTTTTCTTACAGAATTTGTTGATGCCTTCCAGTTTTTTTTTTTTTGTCTTTTCCTCCATTTCTTTGAGGAAATTCTGGCCTCAACCATTCTCCTAAAGTTATTTTTAAGGTCATTTTCTTCTGCTTCATCTATATTTAGTTGTTCAAGTCTTGCTGTTGTAGGACCACTAGTTTTTACTGGTGTCATGTTGCTCCTTGTGGTGTTATATGTATTCTTACCTTGTCTACCCATGTTTTCCTCTGCTTGGTGTAACTGTGGTTGTCTGTGACTCTGGTGATCAATCTTGCAGGTGCCAGTGGGTCCAAGACTCAGATGGTTGCTCCTCATGGTGCAGGCAGGGCCACAGTTCCAGTCACCCTGTTGGTCACTCCATGTTTCTGGAGATTGCTTGGCACTCCTGGGCTTTGCTCTGCAATACCAGGGGTTGTTCAGGCCTGCTCCCAGAGAGAGTGCTTGTTTGGGCCTCTTTTGGCTAAGGTTATTGCCTTGGGCCTGCTCTGGCAGATTCCTAGCTCAGGCCTAACCCCTTGGTGGTTCTGGATTTGGTTTCTTGTCAACACCCTCAGACTCATGCCTAGACCTGCAGAGGTCCTGGATCAGGTCTATTGCTTGCAGGTCCCAGACTTGTGCCCAGACCCACAGAGGTTTCTGGTTCTGCCCTACTCCCTCTGTGCTTGCTCCCTTGTACCTGCTTCTACTTTGTTCAATGTCTTAGGCCTGCTCTGGTCTAGGTTGCTGGCTCAGTCCTGTTTCCATAAATGTGCCTAGTCTGGGCCCACTCCTGAAAAGGTCCCTGGCTTGAGCTCAGCCCCACAAAGATCTCTGGCTCTGGTTTACTCCCTCAGAGTTCCCAGACTTGCACCTGAACCTGCAGAGGTCTCTGGTTTTTGCCTGCTCCCTCAAAGATCCCAGACTCATGTCCAAACACACAGAGATCTCTGGTTCCTATCTACTTCCTTGGAGGTGCCAGACTCGTGGCAGGACTCGCAGAGGTCTCTCCACTAACTATTAAGACTATTCCAACTGCTTCACATCCTAAGAGCCAACATCATCATTATTTGAAGTATGCTAGTGTGTAAGCCAGCCATATATATTCCTTTAATTTTCACAGCTCTTCCATATTATATAATAACTATTCAAAACCTGCAGAGTTCTTATACAATTAATAAGCAGATATACTTTATTTATATCATTTTTCCTTTGGAAAACATAAAGCAAAAGCAGAAGAGGATCCTGGTAAATGAGGATGCTGTGACATACAGTTTCTGGCTTGGGATTTCTAGAAGTTTCTACAAACTGGAGCATTGCTGATTTCTATGTAAGTATTTATTGATGTATTAGATTAACAAATGCTGCTAACATCATACAAAGGCATATTCTCAAGGAACATTTATTCCTAGTTTATCATTTATTACCACTGTTTGTTATATAATGAAGCTATAATGCCCTGTGTGATTGGGTGAGACCCATGATTATACCTTGATGTTCATACTTCATGCTTTATTTTTTATGTATTCCAGGCTGGTCTTGATCTCATTGTGCAGCTGGGATGACCTTGAACTTCTTTTATTTTCTTTTTTTAAAGACCTTGAACTTTTCATTCCTCTATCTCTATATCCCGAGTATTGAGGTGCCAGGCATGCACTACTAATTCTGGTTAATGTGGCACTGGGGATCAAATTCAAGGCTTTGTGCATGTAAGACAATGACTGAATCGCTTTTGCTAGAAACAGATCCTACCGTGATCTGTTCACTAGCAAAACAAAATAAAAAAACAAACCTGTATTCTTTAATTTGGCATTGGTAGCTGTTCTAAAAGAAAGCTATACTACTTCACTGGATTGTTGCTCACTGCATCGACTTTCTGTAGATGAAGCGTTTCCACTCACCCAAACATCAATACTAAGCTGTTTGTGTTCCATGATTCCAGATAAGAAATGTGTTCACTTCTGATAATAAAATTTAATCCCAACTTTCAATGTACCCTAAATATGATCAAGGGCTACCTATGAAGTCAAAAATTTTAAAAAGTGATAGTTTTGTATCAAAGTAGGGAATGGTAAGTGTGGAGAATCAGTGCATTTTAACTATGATGCTCCCTATGGGTATATAAACGGATGCAATTGCAGAAGATGTATTTTTAATGAATTTTGTTTTAATATCTACTTTAACATAGAAAATTCAGAAACTGTTTCCTCAATAATTTTAGTAAACTTTGAGATGCATAGATGGGGTATAGTAAAATTATGAAACCGAACTTGAGCAGCCCCGGGGAGTAGATATTGACAAATCAGCAAGTGCCAGAAAGTATGTCTACCTTCCCATGGCTCATCAGGGAAAACTTGGGACAGTTTGAGATCAGCCCAAACCCTGCTCAAATGTGTTCTAAATATAGATCTTGTTTGTGTGGTGATAAGCTTACATCCTCTCCATCAGAGACCTATGGGACCTCTACCTGTGATACCCCAAACAGATTGTATTTTGTCTATTACCTGAAGTGTCCCCAGAGAAAATATTAAACTTGTTATGCAGGCTCATTATTTAAATATAATGCAGTTATTTCTTAGGGGTATCTGTCATAAATGGGGATTTAAAGCCATGGAACATTGGGGTGAGTTTGTATGACCCAGAAAGAGTTAATTCGTAGGAGACACAAAAAGACTACTATTAAACAGGGACTTGAGTCAAGGGTGGTTGAGTAGGGAATATAGAGAATTATCTCACTTTGTAGAATTCTTGAAATAGACAGATTTGTAAGTTGCTTTCAAGATAGAGAGAAAGAGGTAAAAATCAGGTGCAATTTGGGTAATGGGAAATGGGGACTCTAACTCACTGATGTGACAAGGACTAAAGATTGTAGCACTGGCAAGTTCATTTCTGTATAATTAAAAAGACATGTCTACCCTCTCCAAAGGAGGTAGAGTGCTCCTTAGAAAGTCATAAGAATTTTTATCAACCAAAATCTATTAGTGCAGGGAGAATAAGGAATTCCTGTGACCATGTCACCCAACTCACTGACAAGCACTTTCCTGACACCAGCTGCTTTCTCCTCAATGAAAAACCTGTGATTTCAGTGGCTTCACAGATTCCCTAGGATTTCTATCTGCTGGGATGAGCAATATTATATGCAACCAGATTTGTTTTTCTGTCCATAGATATGTATGTATGTATATACACACATGTATATTCTTATAGTTCATAAATAATACAAAGGTAATTTTAAGGATCTACTACATATACTTTCCACTTATCAACATCTGTGATTTCATTTTTTAAAAATCTTTAAAGTTATTGAAGACATCTTAAAATCAGATTTGACTTCTTTGAGATGAATTATTTTTCAATGTTTTATTTAATGACAATTTATTACAATATTTATTTTTAAGTAGTAAAACCATCTAAAAGGAACTTGGGAATTTATTGATTCATTATTTAATCATACTTTTTCTCTTATGCTACATTCAGCAGTGAGTAAAACAGATGGAAATGTCCTTTCCAGTGAGTAAGAACACATGACACCACCTGCTGCAGAGATGGAAAAACTCAGACAGGTGGTGTGAAGCCAAGACAGTGGAGGGATAAGAAATCTCAGAGTTACAGTGTTAAGTTGGAAGGAGGGAAGGATTTGTGTTAACTCTGACAGACACCTGGAACTGTGGAGGGCATGAGTCACAGTCCTCAGAAGAGGGCGAGCAGTTTAAATGACAAGGGGCAGTGTCCAGAAGCACATGGTTGAGCTTGAGAAGCCTGCAATGGGAATAGATGGACTGATGCAGGCTCATTTAGGGCAATGGTGGGCACATTCAGAAATTAAAAGCAGGGTATTTTCCAAGCAAATATAAAGATGCGGAATGTTGCCCTGAGTGAAATAGAAGGGATGTACAAAGTAATAAAGGTTGGTTACACATGATTTTATTTACATTTCTATTATAGAAAAAAATCACACTATTATTAATTATATATAACAAACTATATAGTTTGTTTTGGTATTCTGGATTGTGTTGAAATTTTCTGTAATTTATTTACTATTAAAAGAATTTTACACTTGGTACAAATGCTTTTGAAATATTCTGAATTTCCATATAAATAACATTTAAGCCTGAAAAAAAATTGGAGAAATACATAGTTACACCAAAATGACAAAGAAAAAGAAGCAATACAAATTAGGGAAATGGTGCTTGCAGATTCAAGCATTGCAGAAGATACAAACACTCGAATATAGATCTAAGGGAAGCTGATGCTTTAGCTTGGTGATGTATGCTAAGCAATAACTGAAAGAGTTTAATTTGAAGTTTTGAACAGTGCACTTTTGCCCAGAAAGATACTGGAATCTAGTGGTTTTCATTACAAAGATTGTCTACTGATTCTGGTTCTCAAAGTAGAAAATAAAGAAGAAAGGCAAGTAGTCACTAAACACTGGTTAAAAGGTTATTTGGGTGATGATGACAGGAAGACAAAAAAGGACAAACCTAGTTTATAGCTTGATAGACAGTATGATATGTATATATATTCCTATTTATATATGATCATTATAAATTTGTTTGATAGATATCTACATAGATTTGAAAATAGAGTTAAAGTTAAAAAAATCATTGGGTAAATATAGATATTATAGAAATTCTTCCCTTTACCAGCAAGGGAAAAGAAGATATAATGGAAAATACACATGACCATGATGCTCTGTAAGTTGTATCTTTGTATTTTTTTTGCCTTGTCACATACAAAAACATGTTCATATTTCTGCCTTTGATTTCTCAGAAAATCCAGACTTACAAATTTAGACAGGCATTTAACTATGTCAACCTCATAACTGGCTTGCATGATGTGTAATGCTCACATGATTTAATAGGTGTAACCACCAGACACACTGAAATAATTTCCTAGGTAAGGGAAATGATGTGAGGATTTCACAAATTCAATGTTCTTTAAACAAAGTCCATAATTTGGAAACTGATTGAAGGACTAAAACTGACCACTAATGACTGACCTAGGAATATGAGCTAATGTGTAAATCAACTTGACAGTGTAAAACCAAGCTAGTCCAGGTCTAGGACACCAATTTGCACTCTTAATTTAGTAACAAATTTAGGAATATACAGTTGGCTAGAGGAATGTAGTCCGGATACAAAATACATATTTCTTCTTTATTATTTATGTTGTAAAAAATACTTTTATGTTTTGTGTCTAGAAAAAAATCTTTTCACTGCTGTCTTCAGCACAGGACGCTGTCACCCACACAGGGTGTGACTTATTTTCTACTCATCACTATGAGTGGGGCCAACACCTCCAGCATGGCACCAGTATACTTTATCCTGAATGGGATTCCCGGGTTGGAAGCCGCACACATCTGGATCTCCCTGCCATTCTGCTTTATGTACCTCATTGCTGTGACAGGGAACTGTGGACTTATCTACCTCATCATCCATGAGGAGGTCCTCCACCGGCCTATGTACTACTTTCTAGCCTTGCTCTCTGCTACCGATATTTCTGGGTGCAATACAATTGTCCCCAGTATGTTATGTATCTTTTGGTTCAGTCTCAAGGAGATTGGTTTCAATGCCTGCCTTGTACAGATGTTTTTTATCCACATGTTGACAGGCATGGAGTCTGGGGTGCTCATGCTTATGGCTTTCGACCGCTACGTGGCTATATGCTATCCATTACGCTATTCCACCATCCTCACCAACACTGTGATTACCAAAGCTGGATTGGCAACACTCATCCGAAGTGTGTCACTCATGATCCCCTTTACTTTTCTGATTAAGCGTCTCCCGTACTGTAGAGGAAACCTCATCCACCATACTTATTGTGACCACATGGCTGTGGCCAAACTATCTTGTGGCAATATTAAGATTAATGCTATCTATGGTCTTATAGCTGCTGTATTTATTGGGGGCTTTGATATGTTCTGTATTTCCATGTCTTATATCATGATTATCCATGCTGTAGTGAAGCTGTCTTCAGCAGATGCTCGCCATAAAGCTTTCAGTACCTGCACATCACACATATGTGCTATAGTTATCACGTATGTCCCAGCCTTCTTCAACTTCTTCACTCATCGCTTTGGGGGAAGCACTATACCTCATCATGTCCACATTTTTATAGCCAACCTGTACCTTCTGCTGCCTCCCACCTTGAATCCAATTGTGTATGGTGTAAAGACCAAGCAGATCCGTGAAGCAGTCATCAAACTATTTGTTAAACAAAAATATATTTGAGTGACAGATAAATCTCTGCTAACAAAGTTTGTGTTTAGCATAAATATCTAGAAAATTATCAAGGGAGAAAGGTTTGAATTTGAAAAATTCAAGTCGTGAGCTCGGTGGAAAAAAAATCAGTGAATATTCTGTCATTAAATTAAAAAAAAAACAATAAAAGAATGTTGGTACAAAATCCTTAATTTTATAGAAAGAAGATAGGGAGACAAGTATGCTTTTAACAGAAGTTGCCTTAGTCAGAGCTCACAGAGCACACACAGCAGGGTGCTAGCATATCCAACCATAAGTGAACCCTTGGTGATAGATGCATGTATGTTTAGGCATGTGAGGAGGGTTCAGTGGGAAATGAGGTGTCTGGTAGCCTTAAGGTGCATAGCAGTAGGAAAGCAGATGAACAAACTGTCCCAACATTGCAGGGAAGCAGGAATTTCCCCAGGAAATTTCTTCTGAGTTTCAAGTCCTTTCAAGCTTCCTGCCTCATATTTATATGATAGCTATAAATCTAGGGACAATGTCTTTGACTTTTTCATCCTGGACATTTTAGAGTTTGGGTGATAAAAATCATATTCTTATCTGTTAATAATTAAAATATATTTTAATATCACATGACATATGTTCAAGCTCTTGGAGGATATATATTAATTACACAATACATATTTTGCATTATAATTGTCACATGTTTGGAAGCAGAACCCTGGGTTTTTAAAGGATTCTAACCAACTTCACAAATTGCCTATAATATAACCTATAAGATTGTTATTGGTAAAGCTTTTGTGTTTTAGAATCACTTTGTTGGGTTTGGTTAACTTGAGCAGGTGTTCTTACATTAACCATATGTAAACACATTCAAACTAAATACAAAATGAATTTCCCTAAATTTCTATTATTATTATTATTATTATTATTATTATTATTATTATTATTGTTAATATCACNCAATAATTTTTCCATTTTATTTTTGGCTTGAGAATTGTACATGTGAATATAACATGTTTTGCAAAAACCTACCTAATCCTTGTCCCTCCCTTCCAACTCCTTCTGTACCTTCCCCTTTTTCTTCCCAATTTCAAGTACTCTTTTTAAGAGCCACTGAGTCCAATTAGGGCTGTCAGTATGTGCATGAGTGTAGGGCTCTCCGCTGGAAAACAGACGATTAGGAGCCACAATGACATAAACTGTCTTTCTCTCTCCCCAAGCTGCCTCTTGCTAACAGTTCCTCGCTTGTGTGGATGTGCAGTATGTGCATGCACAGAGATAAAGAAAATGAAACAACCCAGAGAATATACACAGGACAGTCAGTAACTTCGTAGCTTGCTGCCTTCTAGAAACCTCTATTGCGATTTACAGGACAGACAGAATTAACTACAAACTTATCTCAGGGTAACCATGAGTTCTGTCTCTTCCAATGAATGACAAATTTATACACCACTGAGTGAAAGACTAACCACACATGAAAGAAAGCCCTGGAACCATCCTGTCTCTACCTCCCCAGGGCTAAGAGTGCAAGCATGTAGTTGCCACCATTCCTAGCTTGTTTTCTCGGTGGTTCTCAACATCGAAATCAGGGTTCTGTTCTTGGAAGACAGGCTTGTTAACAAATAAAGCATTTTCTCATTCCTAAACTTTTCTTTAAAATAACAGCACACACACACATGAAACAGTATACACAGTACTGTTTCAATACATTTGTACTTTTTCAATCAATACATATATATCTCTTCAAATACAATTTGTGGTAAAACTTTCAAAATCTCTTCCTCTATAAATGCACAGTAGATTATTGATCTCCATAGTCTCTCAACTCTGCACTGGTACAATAGAACCTTTTATTTTTATCTACTAAACTTAAAATCCACTGGTTAATCTACTTCATCTACTCTTGACTTCCTTGGCTTGCGGTGATCATCAGTCCATTCTCTCTTCTCTGAAATCAGCTTTCCATGTATCAAAAGTGAGTAAGAATGAAGGGATGCTTTATGTCACTTAACATGACTTCAAGTCTCATCTATGTCTTTGCCAAATGACACAATCCCATTATCTTTTATTGAAAATACTATTCCTTTGTATAAATACACCACATTTTCTTTATCTGTCCCTCAGCTGATAGACTCTTAGATTGTTTACATTTCTTCAGTGTTGTAAATAGTGCTGCAAAAACCATATGATAAAGACATCGGAGATTACAAGATTATTTTCTTTTTCTTTCTTTCTTTTTTGTTTTTGTTTTTTGAGGCAGGGTTACTCTGAGTTGCTTTGGAACCTGTCCTGGAACTCTTGTTTCAGCTCTTGTAGACCAGGCTGGACTGGAACTCACAGAGATCTGCCTGCCCCTTCCTCCCAAGTGCTGGGATTAAAGGAGTGTGATACCAGATTATTTAATAACACTACTTTTACTTTTGGGAAACTTATATACAAAAATGTTTATAATTAACTGAAATGTGAATTATGACTACATGTTCCCAAAGAACATAACCATATTTGGGAATGGTAATCTATGTAAAATTTATTACGGATTGGATAGAAGATATTGTGTAAGCACATGAGGGTTACTTGAATAGTCAATAATGGGTCTTTGGAATGTTTTTGTAAGTATGCTAATGAGAGTAGATATTTTTTAACTTGGTCACCTTTGAGCAAAGAACATTTAAAAAAAAAATCCCCTATTCCGTTGTCAAAGGGAATAAATTGAGGAAGTAGACTATTTTATAAACAACAGAATCACTGAATTTTGTCAGGCAGCTCCTTGTTTCTCATATACTAATTATTTATTTATTATTACTATTTGTGTGGTGAGTGCAAGTGTGCACATGCATGTGCGAAGGCCAGAGGAAGGCTTTCAGGAGTCCGTTCTCCTCTCACACTGCACGTTCCGGGGATCTAGTTCAGCTGATCAGGGGGTGAGCGGTTCACCCCCTGAGCCCTCTTATTATTCTCAAAACACTTATCACTGCACTCAGACCGAGGTTAGCACCCAGGACATTTTTCCATTATTGTCATAAATATATGCTGGAAACATTTTACAGTTCAGAAATGGAAGGGAAACCATCTAGCATTTTGTAGTCATTAAAATGCAAGAGGCTGGAAGCACACAGCCTCTGTAAAAATCTCAGCTCTATCTATGATCTTGTTATTTTCTTTAAGCTATTAACCCCTCAGTATCCCGGTGCCTCAATTTGCCTAAAATGTGTACAAAATACTAACATTTTCAAATCGGCTTTTAGGGTCAAATAAACATATATTTTAAATATACTGTTTGGAAAACATGTTTTTGTGTTATTGTGGCTGTTATAATCTTGAAAATATTTGTATATCTTAAAAGAAAGTAACTATAGAGAAAACCATGAAGAGACTTCCCTCTCCCAAGGACACCCTGAGTCATGAGAAGAACCTATGAGGGTGTGCAATTGGAACGCTAGCAGAAACTGGATAATTGGTTGTTTGTTATTGTTTTTCAGAAAACAGAAAAAAAAAAGCCCAGAGGAGACATGGGGCGATGAAGTGAAGACTCAAGAGCAAGAGACTATGATGGAAATCTGAACCATCAAAGACACTGTCTACTTGGCAATAGATTAGGGTTAAATGTTATTCTAAAAACGTGTTACCTGAGAGGTGAGAGCAGACTGCCTGGTGTCCAGACAGGCCTTCTATTGCCAGTCTTGTCACACTTTCCTTCTGCTCACTTCCGGAAACTTTCTTACTGAAATATTTCCTTATTCTCAGCATCTAGTACATACTACTCACCTTCCTCTATTCCCTATTACTTACATACAGTCAAGAGTCATTTCATAGCCAGCATCCCTGTACACCTTCACAAACTGACTCTAATAAATAACAATGAGCATTCACTTAGTTGTATTTACAGTCATTTTAAGACATCTGTCTCTACCAGAAGAATTCAGTACAGTCATGTAATTTTATTTGTCTCAGTAAAAGATATAGAGCCAGGCTCAAAGAGGACATTAAAAAAAAAGCTGGTACTCATCAAAAAAGGTTCCTCTTGCAGTAGTTGGGCATTAACACAGAAACCCGTAATTAGGCAATGCACAGAAAATTGAATGACTTTGGAGCACTCAGTCTTAGATAGCATGTCTTTCACCACACCTGCCCCTCAGGCTCAGAAATCTATGTGGAAGAGAGATGAATGAATCCAAGGAAACAGTGGATTACAGACACAACAGGACTGATGCACGTATGGACTCACAGAGACTGTGACAGCACATAGAAGACCTTCACACGTTCACACCAGACAACATCCAAGTACTGAAAAGAGGATGTAGACAAATGTCCCACCCATAACCCAAAGGTTCTTTGCAATTGAAACCTGCAGGGAAAAAGAAAATCAATTTTCTCCAAGAGAATGTCACCACGTATATCAATCACACTCCCAGGTAAGCCCATGCCCAGGAGGAGTTAACCAACAAAAATGGACTCCGTGTTTTTTGTATAACTTGTGTTTTGGTATTATTTTGTCTTATTGTTTTTGGTTTTGTTTGTTGTTTGATTCATTGAGAGAGAGAAAGATCATGAAGTTGGTGCATAGGGAGATAAGGAGGACCTGTGAAGAATTGGGAGAAAGGAAGAATGTGATCAAAACATATTGTATGGAAAAATTAGAGAAAAAAGAAAAGTGTTTGGCGTATACTGGCATGTTTGTGAGAAGCCAACAGAAGCTCAGCCATAGAAAACTGATCCTTGCTGGGTGGTGGTGGCACACATCTTTAATACCAGTGCTCAGGAGGCAGAAACAGGCAGATCTCTATGAATGTGAGGGCAGCCTGGTCTACAGAGTAGTTCCAGGACACCCAAGTATGTTATACAAAGACACCCTGTCTTGAAAACACAATAAAATAAAATAAAATGATGAGAGAGGAAGTGAGAACAAAAATTAATCCTCTATTGAAGAAAGATTTTTCATTAGACACTGATGTCCAAAATGAATCCGACTTGAAACTAACAGCTCATAAATAATAGCACAATTAATTAAATGATTAGACTATACAGGAGACCATGCTGTGCTACTTAAGAACTAGCATTGCAGTCTAAGGCTTCTCATTCATTTCCCGGCCGCCCAGACCTGAAATAATTACACAGAAACTATATTAATTACAGCCCTGCTTGGCCAATTAGCTCGCGCATATTTCTAGCTAACTCTTTAAAAAAAAACAGGAGACTCTACAACATGTATTGTTTACTACATCTACCTTTAACATATGTTGTGCACTTCTAAACACCTAGAAGGAATAGATGTTTCAGATGAGGACATAAATTTGTCCCCTATATACACAGTAGTGTGGAAACCACACACATATAACAATGATTAAATCTCAAAGTGTCTTCTGCTGAGAGCATTCTGGTCTCTGACATGTTTCTTCAGCCCCTCCCCTGTATCACAAGACACAGGCATCTGTCTCTTGGATGATACTTTCACAACTCTTCAGAAGACAACTTTGTTGTGAATTTTAACACAGAGTACACAGAAGACAAAACTCTACCTTTGTCATATTCTGGCAATTTAATACCTAGAAACTAGGTATCATAAATGAGGACTCCTTTGTCCAGTATGGACAGTATATACATTGTAGCAAAGTTAAATGTATATAACCTACAGAGTGATGGGTAAGCTAAAAACGTCTAGCACACTAATGGGATCTTTTTGCAGTTCCTTCCCTCCACCTCCTCAGTCCACTGGACAAGTCCACCCTGTGCACTGCTCTCAGAGGAGGGTTAACAACTCTACTTCTAAACATAGTATCTCCAGTTTTGCAAAGCTATTTAAATAAAATATTAGTCTACTATTTATGCTTTTAAATGTATCAAACACTTAAAATACCTAGATAGACCAGATATCTCATGTAAGAACTTATCTGCTATCCACCATGCACTGGCAAATAAAACTGTATGCAAAGCAATGGTTATTATCTGAGGTATCTTCTAAATATAACCATCTGGGCTTTGACCCACTTTCTTCTCCCTTCTCTGCCTTCAAGCCAGTAGACAAATAGAGACATAGGCAATGCTCAGAAATAGCTGAACAAATTCATATCCCCAAATCATTTACAGAGCAATCTTTCCTATAAGTTAACAGTGTATGCAATCTGCTAATTTTACTACTTTGTCATACATTGGCAATCTCTTTAACATCTAGAGATGAGAAGCTGAAAATTCTAGGCATGTGTCCATTATATACAGAATACACACAGCAAAATAACACACACTAGTACATGACCGCACTGCTTCCCATTACTTCCTCCAGACCACTGAGCAAGTAAAGACTGTACTGCTCACAGAGGGGTCCATAATTCTACTCCCAAAAGACAATGCTTCATGAATTTTAGCAAAAAGATACTTACAAAGTGTTATTTTACTACTTCTACATTTAACATATGTTGGGCACTTCTAAACATCTACATAGACCAGATGTTTAGCTGTTTCCACTATGTACACAGCAGTCCAGTAAACGGCACACATGTAACAAGAGTAGTAATTTAAAAAAATTAACACAAAAAGAAAAAATTTAACGTAAGAAATACAAAATGTATTTTGTTACCTCTACTTTGCATACACTGGTGACCTCTTAGACATCTTGAGTGACTAGATGTTGTAAATTAGGGCTCCTTTGTCCTTTATATATTCTATGTACACAGGAAAGACAAACACAATGGGGCAGGGGTCTCTTTTCTATTCACGGAGCCCAATGGCTCAGAGCTCTGCATTTTCTTCCCCTGGGATCCAGGGCACAAACACAATGTGGTCAACTTGGGAGGGGTTTGGCTATTCCTTCCCAAACAATACTTCAAATGAATCCTAACAAAAACCTATTTACACAATGTCCAGATTAAGTCAAAGTCTTTCTAAAAGGGTCAGGGTAAAAGTTGGGAGCAGCCTTTTCCTATTATATACAAGGCCAGTCTTGGCCTTCAGGTAGCCGCCGTTCTTTCTGCCTTTTCACGATCGATTGTCCTCGAAGGCCTGGCTGGGGCTTCACCATGGGCCCGACCCTGGAGAGCAGGGGGCTGGTGAATGAAGGAGGCCGTGCACAGAGGCCCTGGCCATCGAGGCCTTTTGTTGACAGGGGAAGGATCACTGCAGCTGCTGTGAGGGTTCAGGCTCCTGGGGTCCACAGGACTGAGTCCAAGGCTGCTCATGGCTCCCTGGCTCCCCAAGCACAGGCCAGAGGCCTTGGGGGCCCAGAGGAAGGAGGCCACACCCTAGTTTACCAAGCTCTCTCTTCGAGCTAACTCTTAACATCTTGAACTAATCCATATCTACTAATCCGTGTATTGCCACAAGGCTCATGGTTTACCAGTAAGGTTCTCTGGAGTCTGTCTCCTTTGGTAGCTACATGGCTTCTCTCTGACGCTGCCTACTCTCTCTATATATTTCTGTTCAGATTTCCCACCTGGCTATATTTTGCCCTGTCATAGGCCCAAAGCAGATTCTTTATTAACCAATGGTAAAAGCATATTCACAGGATATAGAAGGGAATCCCACATCATAGCATATTCACTTATCCAGATAATTTTTATTGGTGAGCTTTTGTCATATTTGAAAAAAAAGTATAGAAGCTGGCATTTATAGGCAAGGAGGAATTCATTAAGATGACAATGACTAATCCTTAAAAATCAAAGATTTTAACCCTCTGGCTAACCAAATCAAAACCAATGAAATATTCTTTCTAATATTGTCCACTAAACTGTCCTTCAAGGTTGCATCCATTTTTAACGATCTCTTCTTTTTTCATAGGTGTTTCATCTCATATTTCCCTGGCTGTACTCAATGTCCTGGAATTGGGGATTGTCTGACATTCAGCTCTGCATCCCTCAAATTAGGTCCAGTTTACAACTGATAGTGTTAGTTAATAGTACTTAGTGTCTCAAAAATGAATGAAAGAATGAAATAACATCAAATACCATAGCAATTTGATGATTTTACCTCCTTAATAACACATCTAAATCTCATATATACATTTTCCATGAAGCTTAAATAATGAATGTTCAGAGAAGAATAGAACTCTTGGTCATTCAAGAAAACTAGAGAGTATTTAAAAAATTAACAAATAATTAGAATTGAGTTACTCCACAAAAATATCAAAATATAGTTTATCTTATATACACTTCAACATCGATCCCATGTTTTCTAATCCGCAATGTACTTGATCTAACTAGAGCTTGCCCTTAGTGGAGAGGTCAAGATTTTTCCAAATTACTGCAAGCTTATCTTTTAAATACAGAACATGGACTGATATTTAGCATACATCCATCATTTCATTATATTTCTATACATCATTTCTATTTATATGGAATTTTTTAAACATAAAAAATATCAGTAATTAGTACATTGTGTGTTAATTTCTATATCCTGTATTTTGGCAGAACTTTCCTTACAAAGAATATTATAATAATGTACAATTTCAAAGGCTTCAGAACATTTACATATCGGATAACTTAATACTATTTCACTCATCTTTTATAACTTTTTTCCACTATCTTCCTCATCACAAGCAGGTATAACTAGTCTTAAGATGCATTTGTTTTAGGTAGTGCCCATTTTGTCTCCGAGTAAAAATTTGATTACACTTTCCCGAATCTGCTTGGTCTTGACTCCATAAACAATTGGGTTCATGGTAGGGGGCAGTAGCAGGTAGAGGTTGGCCACTATGATGTGGATGTGGTGGGGAATAGTGCGTCCCCCAAAGCGATGAGTGAAGAAAGTAAAAAAGGCAGGCACATAAGTGATCACAATCGCACAGATGTGAGATGTGCAGGTGCTGAAGGCTTTGTGACGAGCATCTGCAGAGGACAGGTTCACCACTGCTCGCAGGATCATAGTGTAAGACACAGAGATACAGCAAATGTCAAACACGCCAATCAGGAGAGCAACCATAAGGCCATAGATTGCATTGACTTTGGCATTGCCACAGGATACCTTGGCCACAGACATGTGGTCACAGTAAGTGTGGGGGATAAGGGTGCCTCGGCAATAGGGCAAGCGCTTGGTTAGGACAGTGAATGGAAAGATGAGCATCACACTCCTCAAGAAAGTAGCAAGACCAGCTTTGGCAATCACAGGATTGGTAAGGATGGTGGTATAACGCAGAGGATAGCAAATGGCTACATACCGGTCCAGGGCCATGAGCATGAGCACCCCAGATTCCATTCCAGTCAACATGTGGACAAAGAACATCTGAACCAGGCAAGAATTAAATCCAATCTCTTTGAAGTTGAACCAGAATATGCACAGCATATTGGGCACAGTAGTAGTGCACAGGGTGACATCAGTGAAGGAGAGTAAGGCCAGGAAGTAGTACATGGGCCGGTGCAGAACCTCCTCATGGCCAATGAGGTAGATAAGCCCACAATTCCCCACAACAGCAATCATGTACATGAAGCAGAATGGCAGAGAGATCCAGACATGTGCATCTTCCAGCCCAGGAACACCATTCAAGATAAAGAAGTCTGGGGTCAGACTGGAGCTGTTGGCTCCCAACATAATGGCTGGCAGGATAAGCACATTTTATACCCAATAATAGTGTCAGTGCTCTGGGGGAAGTGGATAAATAAAAGGAAAGTGGAGGGCTTAGAAAACAAACAATAGCATTAACATAAGAAATACTTTAAAATGTTTGCAGCATTCTATGTAACTTCATAGTCTATTGCCACATTTCACTTGACATGGAATATGATGCTAAGTAGTTGATTAACCAATTTATGATTCAGATTTCGTACTCCATAATGATGTAGCAATGCATAAAGCTCAGAAGTTGACAAGATTATGGAAAATGTTAATTTTATACAATGTGATAAGATGATAAATTAGGAATATTCCATTAATATAAGCAGTAATCATTATTGTTATTATTGAGCACCCTATTACAAAAGGAAATGCTAGTTTCTATGGCTTCCAAGCAATTAAAATTTGTCCCCATGTGTCAGAAAGGGGAAAAAAAACATATCTTTAAATCTGGACTGGAATCCAGGAAGTTTTCTCAGATTTCCTGAAAGGCTGCTGTTGCTAAGAGGATACTAAGATATTAGCCACTGAAATGTCTGTAATAGAACTAGTCTTTGTGTTTGGAATGTACCTTAAATGTCTCTATCCTAGCATAGCCGGAGGCTACAGAAGCAGCGTCAGAAAAAAAGGGGGCAGCACATCTGCAGAGATCTGAGCTGTTGGGTCTGCGTTCTGCTCACAATGTAAAGAACAAGCACAGCAACCCACTGTCTCTCAGGCATAATGAGTAATCAAAGCCCACAATGCCCTTCACATCCCAGACAGACAAATCAAACCCAACTCTTCCTTTGCCTTCCTCAGTACAGAGAATTTTGTCTTGAAATTTCCATGTCCAGTTTCTGGGTCCACAGTGTTCTACAGTTATTTTGCACTATTAATGGCACTAAAGTATATTCCAAAGAAGAAAAAAAACTAGTTTTCTGAAAGTCTATTCTCTAAAAATATAAACTTATTTTTATAACATACTTAAGTAGAGATGTAGGGGTCCTAACCTGGAATTAAAGCAACACAAAATAACAGGATAGATCTGAATTTGAAGAAACAAATGATTGTTTATACATTTTTTAGAACCTTTAAAGGGAATAACTCCCTAGTACTACAAACCATAGATGTGTTCATATAGCAAGATAAGAATTTACTCAGTGCCTGGAATTTAGTAATTGATGTGTATTAGCTCTTACATTGGTTGTAAGATATAGGATAAAGCATATGCTATCCACTGCCTTGATATTTGCCTTAGACATTCCTGACACCATTCTAATCTGGACAAGCATATTAATTATCAAATAGGCAACATTCCATATATTTATGTTCCTAATACTGCAGGGCAGGTTAATTCTTGTACTCAAATCTAAATAACACAGATATATGTCTTCACTGTGTAGATTAGCAAATAAATGTTCAGGTGACAACATTTAAAGTGGTACGGCAATGATCAAATGGAAGCACGGGTTCTCAGTCACACATTCAGTGTTTGTGTCTGTGATCAAGTGACGGGCAGTTTCACCAGCTGAGTTGTAGCAAGTTTAGTAAAGTATGAGAGCATAAGAACATGATTTTTAAATGCAGGGCGGAGGAACCTGGCCCTTAGCTGTAACTTAGGGCAGAGACAGAGCAGATGTGAGGAGCCAGGGAGAGTTGGTCTCTCGCTGGGGGAATCTCTTCATGCATTAAATATCTCTGAGAAAGCTGCAGTCTTGCCTGTGTGTGATTTTACTTAGGAGAATTTCTGCAGAGAAGCCTCCTTCAGCCAAGTCCTCTCAGTATCTTTTAGCATTAAGGCTTGTTTTGTATTACTGCCCTCTTCTCCTACAAGGGTTGTTTCTGCTGGAAGCAAATCTGAGCATAACTATTTACTAGTTAGGGTACAGAAAATAAATTTCCTTCCAGCTGCAGCCCATGACTGCCCAAATGTCACTGATTCTAGTGAATTGTGAAGTCAAGTTTCCTATTGCTTCCCAGTTTTGGGAGCCTTTATTCCCTTCTTTCCTAGATGAATGGATATGTACTCTAGGAGTTGGTAGAACTTTTGTTGTCTGCATCTCTTGGATTTTTTTGAACTTGAAGTTTTTCATTTTCTGAGAGTAAGAGTCATTGGAAGTCACTCAGACTTACCTCAGTGCTAGGAAAGACCAGAGCAGTGTACATGCCTGAGAGTTTGCACATAAATGGTTCTCCCCCTACCCAGCGCTGCTGTATCATTTTGAGCGCTCTTCAGTATGGAAAGTAAGCATTTGATTGGGTCTTTGTAGTTCAGAATCTCAGAAGAGATTCTGGAGATATCTGGAGAGATAAGGTCCCTTGGGATTTTTGAGATAATTTTAACATTTATTTCATCTTCAAGCACGAGTGAAACTAGGGGAAAATTATACCGAAATTGCATATCCTTTCCCAGGTGTAGATTCTAAAAACAATCTGAGAGAGAAAAATATTTGTCTTTTCTTTTATTTACATTTTTAAAAATTCAGTCTCATGACATCTCAGTACCTACTATATATGTGCATATGTGTATGTTTGTACATTTTTATTTATACATTTTATTTATTTTATTTGTACATCTTATTTATATTCAAATGTATTTTATAATTTTGAAAAAAGAGAGACTTGATAAAGATATAATATCTAAGAGTAATGTAGAAAGTTTATGTTTTCAGTTTATTGATTAAATTAATGAATACATGTGTCTACATCTACATGAATAAACACACAAATGTTTGTTTTGTGTGAATTTGTATATAATACACCTATATGTTTTAGTGGTTGGATTTCCCTCTTACTATTTTATTGTAAGGAAAAATGATACTAACAATTTCAAAACAAAAGATTAAGATGCTTCGTGTCATGGTGAATTACAATTTATTTAAAATTACTTTTTGTTTGAGAATTTCATACATCCATATAATGTATTTTGATCAAATCACACCCCACTTCTTTCTGTATAGTTCTTCCCCATGTAGCTATACCAATTCCCTCCCAGTTCATGTGCTCTTTTAAAAATCGCATTTAGAGACTAACTGGGGACATTGCCTTGGGCTCCTGCACTGAAAGTGTATCAGCACCAATGCCTGTAATTTTAAGCCTAACAAACCAACTGAGAAAGTGTAAAATGGCACAACCAACTAAGAATTTCAGTAGTTCTGCATATACCATAGTTATGATCTGGCATTATCATCCTCAGATTTTGTTGAGAGTAAGTGAAAACATTAGTCCACAGAGGGATATGTATGAATGTTTTCTATTTTATTTTTTAAATTTCATTTTACATTTCATTTGCAATTCTTCCCCCCACCCCACCTCCTGTGCCCCTGCCTCCCCGCCAGCTATGCCCCATTCAATCCTCCCAATCGGGTAAGGGCTCCCATGGGAAGTCAGCAAAGTCTGGCACATTAAGTTGGGGTGGGACCAAGCCCCTTACCCCTGCATTAAGGCTGAGCATGTTTAAAACCTAAGTATAATGCATGGATTATAAATAACTACTGATAGTTATTTATTTATTTACTGAGCTATATATTTATTTCTGCTCCCCTCCCTTCCTCTCCCCTCTCCTTCAACCCTCTGCCCATGGTCCCATGCTCCCAATTTACTCAGGAGGTCTTGTCTTTTTTCCCCCCAAAGGAACTTTTTTTTTTATTGAAAGAAAGAAAAAAAAATCCGCCTCCTCCCAGCCCCCCACCTCCCTCCCCCT